>NC_141167.1:64807500-64820000 GCF_055505025.1 Bos grunniens
TAGTTTGCTAATATGGGAAGCTACATAGAATACTATTGTAAGAATGGAAGTCTAATTTTTTATTGTAAATTAATCAGTCACCATCAGTGAGCCATTTCAAGCTTCTTTAAGAAGTGCCAATACATATAAATACTTAAAGATTTTTATGCTTTCAGCTGTAATTAAGTGAATCTATAGGGCGCAGTTGAGGACAATAATGGGTAACAAATATCTTGAGTTATCATTTCAGTTTGGAGGCAAAGCCATTGGTAGTTATACTTGGTAGCTCCCCCGCCAAAAAAGAAGTACAAGAATAAAACCTACCACCTCCGATGTAAAATCGTAGTTTTCTACAATTACATCTTAAGTTTGTTGCTGGTGTTACACCATTTCTTGCCCTGATTTAGCAAGGCATAAAAAATGATAGCGCTACCAACGTGCGTGGTGAAAATTGAAGGATATAGAGACAAGGTGGAAAATGTTGTTGGACTGAATAGCACTGAATACAGGACACAGTGTGGTTAGCCTGGGACTAAGTGCACAGACGTGTAATAAGTATAAGCATGGTCTCACAGTACCATCTTACTGAGCATAAGAGGACGTAAGTTGGGAGGTGTTAGGGAGGAAAATTGGGAAGAAAATCTGGTTTACGTGTTTACAGCATGGCATGTATTGTGCCTTTCATATAAGTCCATACCTTTTGCAGGGTGGGAGAGGTAGGACATTGATTTTGGAATACAAGATACATTAGGCAATGAATATGAGACTGTCAGTGTGTATTTTCTTAATGTTGGAAGCCAAAAGGAGACAGGTGGCCTTCAAAAATTAATAGCTCTTAAAAGGCATAAGGAAAGATAACTTAAGGATGTGTTCTTATGAAACACTGGTGAGAAGCTGTGTTTTGGGGTTGATGTTAATTAAGAACATATCCCCATTGGCCTAAATGTCTCACATTTTTGCCCTTGGTGTTAGGCTCACCATGAGCCAGGTCAATTCACAAGGCAATTTTTGTAAATAAAGGTTTGGGATAAGCTGAACACGGTCCAGAGAGACATTAACAAGAGGGCACAGGGGAAGAGATAATGAAAACACTGCCTGGTGGAACATAAACTACTTTTTGGACTTAGAGAAGGCTTTAAAATGATTTTTCCCAAACCCTCTGGCACTTCTTTTCTGGAGGAGATGGGATGGGGAGAAATGACAAATAGCTCCATTTTATTATTTTCTTCTCTCTAGTTCTCCATATTTTTGGTAGGGAAAATTGGACATTAATTTTGGCCATTTTCCTTCTGTTCGCAGAACCAATTACGTTTTTAGTGCATGATGCATAATAAATATATCCAGGCATCCTCTGGCTGAAAAGTAATGAGTTGATTATTTGTACATCCCTTCTTTAAAGGCAGCTAATTGTATGGAAAGTATAGGCCCCCGTCATCTGCCCCCTTTCAACTTTTATCCTCCTGAAATTTGTTCTCAGTGTCTGGGATGTATAGTTTAGTTGTTGTTCTGTATCACTGGCTTTTGTATATTCTGAGAAAAAATGATTTTGAGCTTTTAAGTCATATAATCTTTTGACTAAAATCTCAGACCACTAGTATTCCAGGATCTACAAAATCTTACAGCCTGTTTTGTCTAAAGGAGACTTGGCTGCCCTCTGGAGAGTAATGTCTTGTAGAGAGCTATGTACATAGAATCAAGAATTGTGGCAGTGGCAATTTTTTTGTTTGTTTTGTTTGTGATAAATTTTGCCTGCTCTGGAATTCTTTCCTGCACTCAGGAGTGATTGTTCCATCTAGAATAATCTGTGTTTTTCAGTAAAATAAGAGATCGCATCTCCTTGGTTGGAAGAAAATTTAGTGAGAGTTCTAGTTTGCATACCACTTCACAATTTACCCGTAGTAGTTATATAATTGGTGGTGTGTGTGTGTGTCCATCGTAGAGGACATTTGATGCTCATTTATTAAATATGCTTGCTGGCTGCTGCCGCATCTTTGTTCTGGACAGACAAATTACCTTTCTCACACTGAGCCTCTACTCTGGGGAATTAAGCCTCTACCACTTTAATTAGCTTGGAAGTCGGGGGTTGCAGCTCCTAATAGACTTCAGGCTTTTAGTAAGTTAGGGAAAGGGTGAAACAAGAACTTCCTGGGAAGCTCAAAATGTCATTTAAAAACCATAAAAACCTAATATATATTATTTCATTGCAGTAATTGCAAACAGATTGTATTTGACGACTGTGTGGAGTATCATTTCTAACTTAAACATTAAAGTTAGACTTCCATGGAACCAATTCTATAATTGAGGATGTCATGAACACATTATAAAAGTTGGATTCATATATTTACAATATTTATGTAATACTAAGTGGCATAGCAGACAGGAAATACTAAGGGAAGAGTAGCTTCTGAATGTGTGTGTGTGTGTACACATGCATACACACACAGACCTATAGTGGAGAAGGGTATGCTGAATAAGCATCACATGGGGATATGAAAATAATGATGATAATTGACAATATTTGTTTAGCGTTTATTAAGTGCCAGGCACTGCTGAATGTACTCCCCATATATTACATAATCTTTACTACAGTCTTATTATCCCCACTTGAAGGATGAGGAAACTGAGACCTACACACTTAAGTAACTTGCAAAAGGTTACACAGTTGTAAATATTAACACAAAACTTCTTGGAGAGAAGGGACTTGCCTTTAAGATCCAAGTACAAGGCAAGATGTTATAATTCATTCTTTTCAAAAAGAAACTTGGCTTTTACAGAGTTCAGTAATTCACTGTAGAACTTTACATCAGAAACTTTCCAGTAGTCCATTTATTGTCTCATTTTCTCCACTGGTAAAAGTGCAGAAAATGCTATGCTTTAGTTCTTCACTGCTGGGGTAAGTATCGTAGAAAGCCTGTATCAAGTCACAGTTGGGAAGTAATCCAATAAAAGAAGATTAGTGAATGTAGGGAAGACAAAAGCAGTCGCGTTTGAGTTTAATATCTCTCAAATGTAGCATTTTAGCTAAGATGCCGGTTTTTATTTCTTGCAGGTCTGCTAAAAGGTCAGAGTAATGCAGAATGCGTGCCTTCATCTCAGATCTTGTTCATCACAGGTGGATCCCATGTGTCTTCAGTAGACAAGTCACCTTTGTAGCTAGCACCAGTGCCAGCTCCATGCCATTGCACCTTCTTTAGTCTTGATTGCTCTTCCCGCATTTATGGGTGTATTAAAATGACTGAATACGAACATTAAGGACTCCATGAACCTGGGCTAATGGGAGACTGTAGAGAAAATGAAAAAAGATCCACCGGAGGACATCTTTGGGGGGGGAGGGAGCTTGGGAGGAGGGAAATGACTAATGAAGCTAATTAAAAGAAGCATTCAAATCTGCTTTCTACCCTCATTAACAATTAGCAGGGCACTGGCCAGAGTTTGTACCCTGTGTTTTACCTTAACAACATTCTGTTTGCTCTTTGTATATTTAAGTGTTGTAAGGAAATGTGTTTCAATCAAAACTGAACATGAGATAAAGGAAAGAGATGTGGCTTTTGTGATATTCTATCACAAACACTTTTATTGTATCTCTGTAAAATACATTGTATGTATGCATGTAAGTGTTTTTGTCCTAATGTTGCTACTCCCATGGCAAAGACAAAAAAAAGAATGAAAAAAAGAAAAAAATTGGAAAAAAAATCAGGCTCATAGCAGCTACTGTGTAGAAATTCCCCCCTACTTCTAATTTGCTGAATGAAGAAAAAATCTTTTATTTGTGATATTTTCAGAGACATTTGCTCTAGTATGGTGTATTTAAATAATAAAAACTTAAAAGAAAAAATATTCAATGGAGTTTGGGTTTAAAAACTGCTTTTTCTTTTCTGTGTTTTGGAAAATTTTAGTGTTTTTGTTCTATACCAAGTTCACTTTAAAAAATCTTAGGGGGTCAAAGGAGGTGGTGCGTATGTTTTATTTAGCTCTGAGCCAATAAGGTATTCTTCAAATTACTTAACTATGCCATTTTTGGCAGGGGTACAAAGCCATGTTTCTAAAGGAGTCCTTTTTATAAGTTCAGAATATTCTGTTAACAGCATGTCGTTACACTTCTGTATCACAGTGAATCTTTTGTGTTTATACATATCCATTTATTTGATTCTTCAACTATTTCATTTATTCTTTTTTCTCAATAGGAAAGCCTTGGGTATTGATGGAAAGCATGGTAAAGAATGTGGCATAACCGTCTTGTTCTCTTACCAAGTTTATAGCTTTTGAAGGAAACAGCAGTTCTAAAGCATAAGTTCCATTAGCGGTTAGGAACCCTGAGCTCTCTTCGGGTCGTCTTTGATGGGTGAAGCCGCCACTTTCTGCTGAGCTTTTAGCCTCATGCGGTCTGCTGTATGATTTGTTTATTTTGTTTTGTTCTTACACTCCTGTACTGACTCTGCCTTTCCATATGTTTGGGGAGGAGGATTTGGATTTCATTTAGTAGTACTCTTGAGATATTTCGTCGCCAGTTCTAGGCAGCAGAATCTCCCAACATGCACCTGCATTGCCCGCAGATTTGTCCTGCAGAAAAACGTTTAGGCCAAGGATTCAGTGGACTTGGGGCGGGTGCTGGAAGGAGGAGCAATCTGAAAGTCTGCTCTGCGAGGTTGTTGGATGTGAGCAGAACCCAACTGCAACTTCTCTCACAGGTTAATAAAGCCAGGTGTGTTCGTATTGATACTTTTAAGTTTTACTTTCTCTTATTCCAAAGAAAAGCTCCCATACAGACCTACCTTGTCTCTGAGAATAGGAATCGGTTCTGTAGAGGTCAGGCTCACCACATCTCAGCTGGCTGTCAGCTTCCCTTTGGGACCTCCTGCTCTCAGAGATTCCAGGCCAAGAGGAAAAAATGTTTTCTAGCTGAAGACCTCCTATAAACCTCCTGTGAGAGAATTTAAAGGCAAAATGAATAGTTTATTAGAACTTTATAAAAAAGAACATGCAGAAAAAAAGTTACATAAACAATACCTGTTAGAGTTGGATCCTTGGGGAATTTCTAGGAACTAGTTCTGGGACTGAACTGAACGCTTCAGGATAGAAAAGGAGAAATGTGTTCATGAGAATGCAAGCATCTTCCCTAATTCTTTTTGGCATGAGCACCCGTGTCCCATATAATGTAGAAATTCAAAGGAGATAGTTAATAACTTTTAGTCAGTAGTACAGCTGTGGCATTCAGTGATGTGGAGGGCTAAGGTCATTAAAGACTTTAAATGAACTATTATATGGCTGGTTCCTCAAGCACTGCTGCGTATTTAATAACGAGCTTCTAAAAGCATTTCTTAAGTTGCAGACCTATAAGATTACAAATGTCACTCATGTTAGTATAATCCACATGCAAGTGATGAAGCCTTCTCTTTGATGTGCTAAATTGGAGAAGGACTAATGGAGCTATGAATATACAATGGAACATATTTAAGTAGTAGTCTTGCTTTAGGTAAAACACTTCCTTGAAACCAGAGGCATTTCAAACAATAAAACTGGTCTCTAATGGGGATGCTCCGTGGAGAGAGAGCTACTGAAAACACTCAGGTTTATTCAGATGTGAGCAGTGATCGTATTCCTCTCCCAACCCTGACATTGCTGGGGAAAAAAAGAAAACCCACTTGCTTGTTCACCTTTGATCGCTGCATTTGATGTTAGTGAGATGTACTCTGTTATTTTGAAAGGACTTATTTAATATTAGCCACGTCATAGAGCAAGATGGCCCTAGTCCTTAACAAGCCAGTGCAATTAAAAATAAAAGCAAATGTGACTTAGCCCAGCTGAACTCCTGATTAAAAAAAAAGTTTATGATACATATAAATGTCTCAATCATGGAAATTGTCAATCTTGCTAATGAAACAATTTTGTAAAAAGATTGTCCTCTGAAAGAGTTTAATTTTTTTTTACCTGTCTAGTTAGATTTACACAGCCCGAAAGGCAGAACAACCTGAATGAAGCTTTTCCAGACCAAATTGTTTGACACAAGAAACTATTTCCACCTCTTCATGACTTATTAGGAAATAGTTTAACACAGACTGTAGTGTCTTATAAAATATGAAATGAGAAAACTGTCACTGAAATGAAGCTTGTGAAATTGTCATCCTCTTAACATTTATTTAAATTCTTTTGCCCTGATTAGCACTGGTATTTGAAAACTAATAACCTAAAATGAAGCTCTTAAATGGCTTGCATGTCAATATAATAAGGTTCTAATGTGCACTACTATTTATATAAAATATTTCTTAGGGCCAATAAATTAAATAACAGTGAATCCAAGATCTGTCTATCAAAACTATAGTGAAGGGTTTCCAGGTAGCCTCAATAATTGTAAATTGAGAAGATGTCCAAAGCCTCTTCCACCCAGGAATTCTATCCTGGGTGCTTGCTTCCTGTGCCTTGGTTGCAGAGGCGGTTGGAACACAGATCATTTGCAAGTTGATGTTACTTGTCGCTTTGTCACAGACTCACCTATTGTCAGTTCAGCCAAGTCACAGAAATGCTTATTGCAGTTAAATAGCAATTTGTTTCCATGAAACTGCAATTAAAGTATTACAGAGCACCCATTTTAGATTGGCAAGGCTCTGAATGCATGTTAAACAGCCAGCGATTCCCACTTGCAAAGTCTGGGATCTGACTAGCAGATCCCAGTGTCACACATGCACCCATGTTGGGTATTTAGTTAAGAGGCTTCTGCAGCCCTCTGCTCACTTTGTGAACACACTGAGAGCTATGGCATGTCAGTGCTGATTTGGGGAAGGTGAACTTGGAACTTACCTCAAGTGAATACTATTTTCAGTTGTACAAGAAGCGCTTTCTGCTAGTAGATATGTACATGTTTCCGAGAGGGAAGGTTTTCAAGTTCAGATTGATTCTGTTGAGAATGGACTGTAACTCGGAAGCCTGAAGCCAATAATGTACTACAGGTCCTGACACGTTACAGCTGTGTCAACAGGGCCGTTCTCGCTCCTAAATCACAGCTAATAAAGCAGAGGATGAAAATCAACTGATTCTGTTATAAGTTCTTTGAATGACGCTAGAAAGTTGTTTAATGACTCTCTGTTAGAAGGGACAAGCCTGAGTGGAGCTTCCTATATACCTATTTTAATTGTTCCTCTCCCGTTTGAAACAGAACTGGAAAACTTTCCTGGTTGTTTGCATCACCATCCCCGGATTAAAACCTGCAGGGGAAAGAGAGGCTCTAAACTGAATTCTTCTAAATTTCAGGATTTGTTGAGTGAGGAAGGTGAAGTGCAAAAGTTTTACGGAAAATGCAAAACCTTGATGTAAGATCCTGAGAGAGGAAAGGGTTTCAGAAGCGGTGTTTTAAAACGCAACTAGCGGTGCATTCTAACCAGCTTGGAAAGCATCATTAGCTGTGAGAACGGGGCATTGTGCCTTCCTTCAGCCTAGAAAGTTCTACCTTGAACCAAAAGGTTTATGATCTCCACTTAAAACAGTTTTCATGTGCAGTGCATCTATTTGTAGGACTTTACCTGTGTTGTTTGAGCTGTAATTTTTTAAGTGAGAGGAAAACATTAAAAGTGTTTCTTCCTAAATTAATTTTTCATTGTCGGAGAATTGAATGTTTTTAGGAACTGAAAAGGGTAAATCTGAAGACGAACTGAATTTACAAATGAGGATTAATTATGAGAAGATTAATTATGAAAACTGGAAAGGAAATTGCTTGCTTGGGCTATGAATGTATGTCTTTTTCTTTATTTAAATATGGTTAGTTAGAGATGGTTGTGTCTTTCAAGTCTTCATATCCTTCTAAGGCCTCTGATTAATTTCTGTCCTCAGTCACAGTACTTACACTTTCCATCACCCTTACATCTTTAAATATAATGTTTAATATAATGACTTTATCTTGGAGTTATGCAATGCTTTGTAAATGTATTTATATGTTAACATTTGCTATTAGCAAGTTCTTACACATGTTGAAAGTTAAGTTGCTCAGTTGTGTCCGACTTTGCGACCCCGTGGACTGTAGCCCACCAGGTTCCTCTGTTCTTGGGATTCTCCAGGCAAGGATAGTGGAGTGGGTTGCCATTTACACATGTTACTTCGGTCCTTTCACTAATCATCTTGATTATTGGCTCAGTTATACAGATGTGGTCCTGAAGTTTGAGGGAGGTGACTAATGAAAGCAGGACCAGTTCTACAGTTAAGGGAATGGTTGCTTTCTCTGGGTGCAACTTTTAAGTAATCAAGACAATGCTTTAATGCAATACTTTTAAAAATAAAGTTAATGCAAAAACATCCATGATAAACAAAATAATCACAATTTCCAATAAAGGCAGGATCAGTATTACTTACCATTCCTTTTCCTCAGGCTCCCAACATTGCTGGGCACTGTTATTAATGTTCAAAGTGCCTGAACTGCTAGTGCCCTGGCGTTTTGGTAGAGGTGCCTTACAAATTGTGAGACAGCAACAATGATATGCTTTATCCTATGAGCTATAACAATTTTTTTTTTCTTCCCTTCAAAAGCTAAAGAATTGTATTTTATCTTTATCCAACTTGGAATTGCCAGCTCATTTAGATTACCTGCATATTTTAGCCTCTCTCTAAAAGAAATTTCTCTTGAATTTTGACAAAGCTCAACAACTTCATGGTGAATAATAAAGTATAATTGATGACAACTATGACTACAAGTTGTTGCTGAGGAAAAAGAGGGAGACTTCAGGAATCCTATTAGTCCAGAAGGCAAAATGGATAACTAACTATATCCCATACAAAGAAGTGGTAAATGGTATGTTTAAAATATCTGAATGAGCTGTGGCTTGGGCCTGCAGTTCATATATGTGGCAAATAAAAGACCAATGAATCCAATTATGTAAAAGTAACATACATATATAAGTATAAAAGAGGTAATACAATAGTTTTTATAGGAAAATTTTACATGTTCTAGCATGATGCAAAAAGCAGACATACCAGGAAAGAACTAATATTTGTATTTATTCTTTTAAGATAGAGCACTGAAGTATTCCAATGGAACATATTATACCTTTAATCACATCCAAATATGATTCTGAGCTGATTTTGAAAATTTTGTTGGCTGTACTTCCTATTTCCCCATTAATTGCTAGAATCCAAAAAGATATCAAGATTTGTAAATAAATTGCTGTAACACACCATTAAATCCAAGCTGTGCTTATTGGTAAAGGAAAAATAGTTAAGAACAGTTTCTACTCAATTTAATAAAACATAATTTTGATGTTGATATAAAGGTTAGGCAAAAAGGGCTTATTTTTGGCCTGGATTCTTGATTGTAGTGATTTTTGAGCCAAAGTGCCTGTTCTCAAAGCCCATAATGTCTACGGTATTTCATGGAATATCTCAGCCCAATGACTCTTTGCAGGTGATCTTTTAATCTTTTATTCTGCTGTGTGCAAAATGAGACTTCAGTTACCCAATATGTGTTTTTTCCAGTCTGAAGACTAAATTACTCTTCTCATCGGATATGGATGGATATACATCCATCCTCTTTAAATTATAAGGACCTGAAAAAATATGCATCGATGAATGCACTATAGATTAAAAACTACAGAGTATCAAGTGTAAAGAATGAGATACTGTGTGTTATGTGTATATTATGACCTCAGCTCATAAAATCAGTAAGTGAAGTCTGGTCACATCACCGAAGGGTAGGCAGGATTTGCACTAAGTAGTGAGCGAAGCTGCAGGACCCATGTGCTCAACTACTGAGTTATACTACTCTCTATAGCTTGACTGAAAACCATTCTGACATTCAAGTTTTTTGGTCAGTGCTGCATTACTGGCATAAGCAGGAGCCTGAATGGTGTTTATCAGCTTTTTTTTTTTTTTCAGGCAGGGGTGGGAATAGATGTCTATGGAATTTATAATAGATAAAATATTTTCTCTCTAGATCTAGGCTCTGGAGAAATTTCTCTCACGAGAGAGAGGGAGTAGGGAGGATGGAAGGAACAATTACCTAAATAAATTGCTCTTTGAGAGAGGATTAATGGGCTGGATGGAGTCTCTCACTGCAGATTGGGAAGAAGACTGTAGGGGCTTCTCAAATGCCTTCTCCAGACACCCCGTGGATGTGGCTCTCTTTGTCTGATTTCACCACTGTCCTCAGGAGGCTCTGCCCTCAGCCACACAAGATGCTGTCACTGTGCATCCTGAAACTCCAGCCACGCTTTTGTGGGCTGCAGGCCCGTGCAAGGCTGTGACATCAGGAGGTTTCAGACATTAGCAGCGTTGGCAGTTTTTAAAAGTTAATATGATACAACATTTGGTGACACTTTCACAGGTGTGTCAGGGAGAGCTGAGGTGAAATGAAAATTGCAACAGAAGAAAGGCAGATTCCAATGTTCTTGATGAAATTTGGGGTACCACTGGGGCAAGAAACACTGCTTCTGGTTTGTTAAAGCTACAGCCTCTGGAAACCTAATCCTTCCCTTCTCTGAGAGTGGAGTGGGAGCAGCAGGGGGCCGGAAGAGATGGAAGGGACAGGTTTGAGTTTTCTGATTTGTTACTGAGTGAATCAGGCGGATAAACAGGCTTGATTTTCAAAGGACAGGCAATCCTAAATGGATTTCTGACACTGAGGCTTTTAACTAGGTCTTTCTTCTTGGGGATGAGTGTAATTCACAAAACTCCATCCGTTACCTCATGCTGTAAGCAATTGTTTTTTACCCTCTAAGTAGTAAAACATGTTTTAAAATTAAAAAGAAGCGGGGAAAAAGATTCTGGCTGACTTTGGCGTGCTCAGAAGCCAGACTGTCTTTGCAGTGGGCCAAGTGAAGGTGTAGCTGTAATATTTTTCTGCCTAAGTTGTGCTTTATTTTTTTTTTAGCCCAGAATTTGATTTCTAACAGGCCCACCAAAGGATTCTGCCCCTGGAAACTCCTTGTTTTGTATGCAGATGGCATGCTAATGAACTCATTACTGTGCATTTTATCCAGCTCTGGACAGATTTGTGACATTATTTTTCAAAACAAAACGGGGTTAGGCAGTTGGTTGGTTGGGCCTGGTGAGAATTGGGTGACTAAGTTAAAAAAAAAATATTTTCCAAAACACTACCAACTTGTTCAGGGTTGCTGCTAAACATTCTGTTAATATAAAACTACCCTTACCAATTCCCCCCCAAGCCCTAACTCCCCCTAGAAAAGATTCTTTGGTTTCCCCGTATTCCTAAAGACATATACAACTGTGTGCCTTCCAATTTTATTCTAAAACTGTGTAATTCTGGGTTTTCTTTTTGCTTCCTTAAGTATCCTTGGGTATCTTGTATATCTATGTATGTATCTTTTAGCTTAGGTTTCTGCACCAAACTCGGGAGAGAGAGTACTCACTGTTGTCTTAAGGGGAATGCTTTGAAAATTGATGATGGAATATTTACCTAGGATTCTGTGCTCTGTGATTTTTAGGACAGGATGAACGTACTCATGCCTCCTCGCCCTCCCCTTTTATTTTAAAGCGTGTAATAAAGCATGTATTGCACACTGTCATGTGAAATAAGCACCAAACCAGGAGGCAGGAAACACTTAGAGTTTAATTCCAGTCATGAAGGGAAATCAAATGGAACCTATAATTAAATTTGTCTTTTCAATCAAATATTAGCCATAGGCTAATCATTTAATCTCCCTACCTCATTTTGCCCATCTGTTAAATAGGAATTTGCTAATAACAGATATATTTGCCCATGCGTTAGATGAGTCATTAGAAGGTAAAAGGGCTTTATATTCTGAGGATGGTACTCTTGGATTGTAACCACTGAAACAATGGAAAATATAGTCACTTCTTGGGTATACAGATTAGTTATAAAGCCTTCAATTTACTTTGAAAATTACTGTAGCCAACTCTTGCCTACCTTCTCTAGTGGAGGGGCCTTGTGATGTAGATTAATTAAAAAATAATGGGCAACACCCAAATAATTTGTTTTTGGTTTAGAATATAAACGTAATTTTTTTCATTAAAAAAAATATTTTTGAGCAGTTTTAGGTTCACAGAAAAATTGAGAAGAAGGTACAGAGATTTCTCATCTTCCCTCTGCCCCCACACAATCACAGGCTCTCCCATTATCAACATCCCCCACCAAAGTGGTACATTTGTCACAACTGATGAACCTACACTTGTTGACGTGTCACAACCACCCAGAGTCCACAGTTTACATTAGGGTTCGCTCTGGGTGTTGTAAAGCCTGTGGGTTTGGACAAATGTCTAACAACATGTATCCACCATTATAGTGCCATAAAGAGTATTTTCACCACAATTTAAATCCTCTGTGCTCTGCCTATTCATCCTTACCCCACCCCACACACTCTGACAATGACTGATGTTTTTACCGTCTGTAGTTTTGCCTTTTCCAGAATGTCATATAATTGGAATCATATAGTATATAGTCTTTTCAGATTGGCTTCTTTCACTTAGTAACATACATTTAAGGTTCCTCCATGTCTTTTCATGACCCAATAGCTCATTTCAATTTAACACTGAATAATATCCCATTGTCTGGATGTATTACAGTT
>NC_141167.1:68712500-68835000 GCF_055505025.1 Bos grunniens
CCATATGCAAAAGAGAAATAGGAACAATTTAGGCCAGCGGTGATTTTGTGACATGAAACATTGAATGCTCTTTTTTGACACACTATTGAGTGAACAAGGAATTCAAAGAGTTTCAACTGGAACAAGTTTTCTGCCTCAATAAGCCATAATCAGCCCCAAAGAACTAAGTATTCCTCAGAGTAGTGGTCTGCTCTCAAGGCTGCCCATGGTGGGTTTTGCTGGCTATTATAACGTGCATCAAAGCAAGGGCTCTTATGTTGGCTTTCCTCTTATCAATTCCGCTAAAACCTCAAGTCTTTGGTGCGATTTCTGAAACCAGCAAGCTGATCGGCAGCATTCCCAAATATCAACATCTCCCACAATCCTGGCAGAACCACATTAGTACACGGAGCAAGTTAAGACAGCAAGGCAACTAAAAAAGAAGGATCTTTGCTGGGTGTGTGATATCGCGGACATTATTTAGTAGCGCACACAATGGTCCTTGATTTATTTCCAAAGTCTAGTGAATGAGGCCATCTTGCTCTACGATTCAAGTAGATGCAAAAAAGTGGATTTTACAAGAGACTGCCTGCTTGGGAAAGAATAGCCTTTTTGCCTTTTTTTTTTTTGGCTTGGAAAAGAATAGCCAGATTTTAAATGCATTTTCACATTCTAATTTATTTTCAGGAAGTTTAATTCATGTATTCATTTTTATGAGTTTTCTCTTCCAAAATGAAAATTTTAAATTTAGCCAGAAAATATGCAGAAATTCTTAATGGTGATGTTTACCACAAAAATATGCTATTTATATATTATGACTCTTTTCCAGCATCTAACAATTAAATTTCAGCAGCATGGTATGGAAGCATGGGAATATATCCTCAATTATCAGTATCTCTTTTGACAGTCTTTTAAGACAAAAATATATATTTTTAACATGTTAAATAATAATTGAGTTTATTAATACTGAACTATTATAATCACAATGTAATACATTATACTGATGAAATTATAGGTAAAATAATAATCTGACCTAGTTTTAAACAAATTTGCTATACTGTTCTGTGTAATTAATTGTGTTTTTGTTCAAAGCAATAACCAATTTCTGGAATAATAATAACACATCAATTTCTTAGATTGTCAGGGACAGTGCAGCTTTAGCAGTACAATTCAACATATTTTAGGCAGAGAAATTGAAGGGTTAAAAAAGAAAATCATGATTTTCAATGACTATTTTCAGCCAAGGTATAAATGCCCCAATCAAGCCTTGAAATAATATTTGCTAAAATAAGGTCTTTGTACATTCTAGGAAATATGGCATTCTTTTCATCTTTAAACAAACCAAAAAAAGCATAGCCTTTACATTCAGGTTGTTCAGAAGACCCCAAAATTACACTGTACGGTTTTTCAAGAATGATAGGGGAAGGAGGATAAATTCCTGTGTCTAAATTTAGGTCTGAATTTGCAAGGAACACCTTTTAATTAAGCATGACATTTGACACAATCAAGTTTGAAGTTACCTGCACACCTTCACACCTATGAAAATTGTTGTAAATTCTCAGTGCAACTTAACATACAGCATCTAACATGCACAGCAGTCTATTTGTGACAGACACATCCTTAACAGAAGAATTCGTTTTTCTAAGAATGTAGAAACAGTTTATTTTCTTAATTTTCTTTTTTTTAACCTCTTCATAAAACACTCTAAATTTTACCATATTAGCATATAGTTACAACATAAATTTTCTTCTATCCTTTTGACCATATCTTACAGAGACTTTGTCACCAATGTCACAATAAAACTTATCTACCCACTATTGGAAGAGATAAATAAAAATAAAAATGACAAGACAAATTTATGGGAAATGTTAGAAGTCATCAAAATGTGATGCTTCACTTATAAAAATTTTTGAATATGTAATTTAATATTATAAATTTAAGATAATTTAATATGAAGCTTTTTTCTATTTATTATATATATCTTAATAACATACTTTAAAAGGAGAAATGTGTAGAAGAAATTAAGACTGTAGCTTCCATTTGCTAAGTTCTGATAATATACTTCAATATTCAACGTATCTCCTCACAAGTGTCAGAATAACTATCAACAAAAAGAACACAGATAACAAACGTTGCCAGGATGTGGAGAAAAGGAAACCCTAGTACACTGTTGGTGTGAATGTAAACTGGTGCAGGCACTATGGAAAACAGTATGGAGATTCCTCAAAAAATTAAAAATAGAACTACCACGTGACTCACCAATTTCACTCCTGGGTACATATCCAAAAAAAAAAAAATACTAATTTGAAAAGATACATGCACATCAATGTTCACAGCAGCATTATTTATAATTACCAAATTATGATTAATAATTATAGATTGCTTCTAACTGTCCATCTAGTTAGAAACAATCTGTCCATCAACAGAAGAATGGATAAAGATATGATACACACACAAACATACACATGTGGTGGAATACTACTCAGCCATAAAAAAGAATTAAATGTTTCCATCTGTAGCAACATGGATGGACTTGGAGGACATTATACTAAGTGAAACGAGTCAGAGAAAGACAAATCCTGTATAATATCACTTCTATGTAGAAGCCTAAAAATACAGCAAACTAGTGAATATAATAAAAAAGAAGAAGACTCACAGATATAAAGAACAAAATAGTGGTTACCAGTGGGAAGAGGGAAGTGGGGAGGGAGAGTGTGGGGGTAGAGGGGTAACAGGTACAAACTATCAGGTATAAAAAAGTTACAAGGCTATACTGTACAACATGGGGAATAGAGCCAACACTTATCACTACAAATGGAGCACAAACTTTAAAAATTGTGAATCATTATAAACTGTACACCTGTAAGATATAATATTGTACATCAACAATGCTTCAACTTAAAAATGATTCTAAAGATGAAGTACATGAAAAAAGTCTATCAAAACTTTATATTATAAAGTAGACTTAGAAAAACAAATACAACATGCGTATAAAATGGATAGCTAATTTCTTTAATTTGAGGAAATACACTTTCTTATTTTTAAATAAATATAATACTTCCCCCTTCCATTTCTTTGTGTATAAAGTAAAATAAATTAATCAATATAATTTAATTTAAATAAGCATTACTCTTCAGGTACTCCCCTTAGAAGTACCAACAATACTGTCACTGCTCAGGGCACATTCTGGAACTACTTTTTGAGAAATGCTTTAGAGACAGTTTACAAACATTCAAGAAAACTGAGGTTCAGTTCAGTTCAGTCGCTCAGTCGTGTCCGACTCTTTGAGACCCCATGAATCACAGCACGCCAGGCCTCCCTGTCCATCACCAACTCCCGGAGTTCACTCAGACTTACTGCTGGTTAATAGTCTAGAAGTCAATTTTTTTACTTTAAAGAACTAAAATCATGTTACCTACATTGAATACCTTTCCAAATTATTCACCAAAATTGGCTCTGAATGACTCAACTATTTCCAAATAACTAAATACTCTTGCTGAGGATAATGATGTACCATGCAAGGATTGTACGGTAATGTTCCACAGTTTCTGACAGCAATCCCCAAAGAGGAATGATGAAATTGTTTGGATTATGGTAACTGACTTCATTGGAATAAGGATATAACCATGTAGGTGACAGCTTTGACAAGGATCACATTTTATTTTGGTCACCCCTTCACATGCATACATGGGTAGTTAGGGAGCTAATGTTTTATAAAGCACTTGGTATCATAAACACCCAGTAAATGGTTGCTGTCATCATTATATTGTATAACAAAGGATGGTTTCAGCAATAGTGACTATAATCTCTCTATTGGATTGAAAGGTCAAATAATAATGAACAAACCTCAGCACAGTGTCTGTATGTAAATACAGTTTCTGGATTTTTAAATTACAATTATTTGAAAAAAGGGACTAAGCTTTTCTCTTTGGCTGGGGACATTCCTCCTACCTGTTCACTGGTTAGTATGTTGACTGCAGTTGCCATTTCCCATAACTCTGTTACATGGTTTAAAGCTTTCTGTCAGTAAATACATCCTGTATTTCTCTGATGCTCTGAGCTTGAGTAAATTCTGTTTACTATGTAGTTTGAGTCATATATTTAGAGATCATGCTACCAGAGTACTTTTGACAAAGGCCATTGCAAAACTAATACAGGTGATAACAGAAGGTATGCTGTGATTATGAGTAAGTTAGTGAGTAAACTATGAGTAAGTTAGTGAGTATTCTGGTATTCCACCCAAAATCTCTCTTCAGGGCTGATCTATCCACCACTAAAAGTTGGTTCCTTGGTGGTAAGGACCCCAGTAAACAATTCTCACACACTACAATAGTTCCTGGAAGTTTAGGAAATCAGTGGCCCACACTAAATAGAAATTACAGAATTGCCATAATGTTGGACAAAGGAAATAAATAAGATGGTAGAAGGAAGTATGCTAGAATGGGCCTATGATTTAAGTCCAGAAAATTCACCAGCCAGTTCATGTAAGAGACCAGAGTACTCCATTTACCGAAGTTACTGGCACGGAACATGCTGAGGAAAGAGACGTTAGGATCATGCAGGAGCTCAGTGTGTACTCTGTAGGCCAGGGCTGATGCCAGGACATACTGTTAGAGAACAGAAATCCCAGAATCCTGAGATAAAAGAGGTCCAATAATAACACTTAACCATCAAAAGCAAAGTGGGACCGATTGTGATGAATGGCAAGATTGGAGTGGCGATCAGGGCACCTCAGTATCCAAAGACATCTGGAGGTGGTTGGTGGAATACAGTGTTCACAGAAGTAAAAAACTGTGGGCAGGCACCAAGAGTATTGCTTAATTTATGCAACTTTTAAAAGTCAAGACTAGACGATTAGGAAACTAAGGGCAACCAATCTAGGGAAGTCATAGTTTCTTGTCTAGTCCTAAGCCAGGTCTCAAATCCAGAATCTTCTGACCGAAGGAGAGGTCAGACTCCTACAACGATGGACCCGGGAACACTGCATCAAATGTACGCGGCAGTAATTCTCCCAGTTGTGCGTGCGTGCTCAGTTGTGTCTGACTCTTTGCAACCCTATGGACTGCAGCCCGCCAGGCTCCTCTGTCCATGGGATTTTCCAGGCAAGAATACTGGAGTAAGTTGCCATTTCCTTCTCGAGGGGATCTTCCTGACACAGAGATTGAACCCACGTCTCCTGTGTCTCCTGCATTGGTAGGTAGATCCTTTACCACTGAGACACCTGGGAAGCCCAGTCCTTCCCTAAATGAATGTATGGCCATTTACTTGGATAATCGTGGTGGGGAAAATGGAGGAAAGGAATTCTCAAATCTTTTCAGGAGTGTCAGACACATGAAATGACATTGATATCTGGGGACCATAAGCACCATTACAACCTCCCTTTTCAAGTCAGAACATAAGAGGGCAAGGTAATAAACGGTGTTGTAGCCAAACTCTAGCTCAGACTGCGTCTACTCCATCCCCTGGGTACTTCAGCACAGGAGTGATCATTTTCTAGTCTCCAAATATATAATTGGAGTAGACATACTTTGTAGTTGGCAGGACCCTCATACTGGTTCTTTGACCTTGGGGCTAAGTGCTATTATAGAGCAGAAATCCATGCAAAACCCATAGAAACTGCCTCCCACTCCCAACCAAGGCAGTAAATCAAAAGCAACATCATATCTTGGGCAGAACAGCAAGAACAGTACCATGTCAAAGACATATAGCATGTAAGGGCGACTGTCCCTCTTGTATATCCACTGAATTCATCTGTCTGTCTCTGAAAAAACACCTAATGGATCACAGGAGATGAGAGTAAAGTAATATAAACATAACCAAGCAGTAGCGGTTGTAGTTGCTGTGCCAAATGTGGTACCTTTGCGAATACAGATAAACACAGCCTTGGGCACAAGGTATGAGGCTATTGATCTAGGGAGCAGATTCTTTTACATTCTTATAAAAGGAAGAAAAGGAAGATCAGAAGTTCACATTCACACAGGACTCACAACAATATACATCTGGAGTCATGCCCTAGGGTTATGTTAACTCTCCCTCTCCATGTAATAATACAGTCCAAAAAGGAACTCAGGTTGTCTAGACCAGTAGTTCTCAACCAGAGGAAATTTTTCTCTGAAGGGAACTCTTGGCAATGTCCGAAGATATGTGTGCTTGTCACAGCTGAGGGAAGCAAGGAGTGAGAGGTTATTGGCATCTTGTGGGCAGAGGCAAGGGATGCTGCTAAAGTTTTAACAGGTACAGAACAGCCCTCCCTCAAGAGCCCACAAACCCCAATGAATCCGGAACAGAGATACAGAATCTGCAACAGAGAACTATCCACCATTTAAAAAGCAACTGCCATCATCCTACAGACCCTGATAGAGACATCAAGTGACTATGCAGACAAAGCCTCCCATCATGAGCTAACAACCAAAGTCACTGGGTTGAGAAGGCATGATAACACTCGAAAGTAAGATGGAAGTCATACTTTCAGGATTGGGAATGAGCAGGGCCAGAGGTCACAAGTAAACACGTGAGTCATACCCTCTCTACTGTCCACCACTATGGCACTGATACCTCTCGCTCAAATCTCAACTATGGCTATATGGAATGGAGAAGAGTCACTTTTGACTCATGGAGGGGAAAAAATGCCAGGCTTGGTTCATATATGGGTTAGCTCAGTATGCGGGTGAAAGCCAAAAACGGATTGTTGCACTACAAACCTCACCTAGAAATGATCATGAAAGACAGAAATGAAGTAAAATCCTCTCAATGACAGAGCTCCAGGCAGTGTTCTTTACCACCACTTTATGTGAAAAGAACAGTAGCCCAGGATAAGAACATACACAGGCCCATGGGCAACAGAGAATATCCTGGCTGTTTTTTTTAGGGCCATGTAAGTGAGCACAAAAGTATGAAATCTTTGTATTACATGTAAACTGTCAACAGGGAGCATTTACCATAGTTAGTTAGTTCAGTCACTAGTCTTGTCCAACTCTTTGTGACCCCATGAATCACAGCACGCCAGGCCTCCCTGTCCATCACCAACTCCCGGAGTTTACCCAAA
This sequence comes from Bos grunniens, assembly GCF_055505025.1. Classification (NCBI taxonomy): domain Eukaryota; kingdom Metazoa; phylum Chordata; class Mammalia; order Artiodactyla; family Bovidae; genus Bos; species Bos grunniens. The sequence continues at coordinate 68,719,525 of NC_141167.1, forward strand.
CTCACGTCCATCGAGTCGGTGATGCCATCCAGACATCTAATCCTCTGTTGTCCCCTTCTCCTCCTGCCCCAATCCCTCCCAGCATCAGGGTCTTTTCCAATGAGTCAACTCTTCGTATGAGGTGGCCAAAGTATTGGAGTTTCAGCTTCAGCATCAGTCCTTCCAATGAACACCCAGGACTGATCTCCTTCAGAATGGACTGGTTGGATCTCTTTGCAGTCCAAGGGACTCTCAAGAGTCTTCTCCAACACCACAGTTCAAAAGCATCAATTCTTCAGCACTCAGCTTTCTTTACAGTCCAACTCTCACCTCCATACATGACCACAGGAAAAACCATAGCCTTTACTAGATGGACCTTTGTTGGCAAAGTAATGTCTCTGCTTTTTAATATGCTATCTAGGTTGGTCATAACTTTCCTTCCAAGGAGTAAGCGTATTTTAATTTTACGGCTGCAGTCACCATCTGCAGTGATTTTGGAGCCCAGAAAAATAAAGTCTGACACTGTTCCCATTGTTTCTCCATCTATTTGCCATGAAGTGATGGGACCAGATGCCATGATCTTCGTTTTCTGAATGTTGAGCTTTAAGCCAACTTTTCACTCTGCTCTTTCACTTTCATGAAGAGGCTTTTTAGTTCCTCTTCACTTTCTGCCATAAGGGTGGTGTCATCTGCATATCTGAGGTTATTGATATTTCTCCCGGCAATCTTGATTCCAGCTTGTGCTTCTTCCAGCCCAGCGTTTCTCATGATGTACTCTGCATATAAGTTAAATAAGCAGGGTGATAATATACAGCCTTGACGAACTCCTTTTCCTATTTGGAACCAGTCTGTTCTTCCATGTCCAGTTCTAACTGTTGTTTCCTGACCTGCATATAGGTTTCTCAAGAGGCAGGTCAGGTGTCTGGTATTCCCATCTCTTGAAGAATTTTCCACAGTTTATTGTGATCCACACAGTCAAAGGCTTTGGCATAGTCCATAAAGCAGAAATAGATGTTTTTCTGGAACTCTCTTACTCTTTCCATGATCCAGCAGATGTTGGCAACTTGATCTCTGGTTCCTCTGCCTTTCCTAAAACCAGCTTGAATATATGGAAGTTCACAGTTCACATATTGCTGAAGCCTGGCTTGGAGAATTTTGAGCATTACTTTACTAGCGTGTGAGATGAGTGCAATTGTGTGGTAGTTTGAGCATTCTTTGACATTGCCTTTCTTTGGGATTGGAATGAAAACTGAAAACCTTTTCCAGTCCTGTGGCCACTGCTGAGTTTTCCAAATTTGCTGGCATATTGAGCGCAGCACTTTCACAGCATCATCTTTCAGGATTTGAAAGAGCTCAACTGGAATTCCATCACCTCCACTAGCTTTATTCGTAGTGGTGCTTTCTAAGGCCCACTTGACTTCACATTCCAGGATGTCTGGTTCTAGGTGAATGATACACCATCGTGATTATCTGGGTCGTGAAGATCTTTTTTGTACAGTTCTTCTGTGTATTCTTGCCAGCTCTTCTTAATATCTTCTGCTTCTGTCAGGTCCATACCATTTCTGTCCTTTATTGAGCCCATCTTTGCATGAAATGTTCCCTTGGTAGCTCCAATTTTCTTGAAGAGATCTCTAGTCTTTCCCATTCTGTTGTTCTCCTCTATTTCTTTGCATTGATCACTGAGGAAGGCTTTCTTATCTCTCCTTGCTATTCTTTGGAACTCTGCATTCAGATGCTTATATCTTGTCTCCTTTGCTTTTTGCTTCTCTTCTTTTCACAGCTATTTGTAAGGCCTCCTCAGACACCCATTTTACTTTTTTGCATTTCTTTTCCATGGGAATGGTCTTGATCCCTGTCTCCTGTACAGTGTCACGAACCTCTGTCCATAGTTCATCAGGCACTCTATCTATCAGATCTAGTCCTCTAAATCTATTTCTCACTTCTACTGTATAATCATAAGGGATTTGATTTTGGTCATACCTTAATGGTCTAGTGGTTTTCCCCACTTTCTTCAATTTAAGTCTGAATTTGGCAATAAGGAGTTCATGATCTGAGCTATAGTCCACTCCCGGTCTTGTTTTTGCTGACTGTATAGAGCTTCTCCATCTTTGGCTGCAAAGAACATAATCAATCTGATTGCGGTGTTGACCATCTGGTGATGTCCATGTGTAGAGTCTTCTCTTGTGTTGTTGGAAGAGGGTGTTTGCTATGACCAGTGTGTTCTCTTGTCAAAATTCTGTTAGCCTTTGCCCTGCTGCATTCTGTACTCCAAGGCCAAATTTGCCTGTTACTCCAGCTATTTCTTGACTTCCTACTTTTGCATTCCAGTCCCCTATAATGAAAAGGACATCTTTTTTGGGTGTTAGTTCTAAAACTAAGCATACAAGTACCATTTACCATAGAAGTACTAAATAACCAGAGGCACAACTTAGTGAGTTGATGTCATTAAACCTGGGTAATTTTCCAGAGCATCTTAGTGAGTTGATGTCATCCAACCTCTATAATTTTCCAGAGCATCTGCATTAATAGTTCATTAATGAAGTAAGCACAACAGCAGGGATGGAAGATATGCATGAACCCAATAGCATGGGTTTCCACTTACCAAGGCTAACCTAGTTATTGCCACTGCCAAATGTCCAACCTGGCAGCAACTGAGATAAATGCTAAGCCCCTGGTATGGCACCATTCTTTAAAATCAAATATCCCCTTAGAGGCAAGATTACTAGCTGAGAGTCTTCCACCTTTAAAGGAATAGAATCATCTAACATGGAATCAACACTGGAAACAACTTGAATCTGGGTATAGGGTTACCTTTCCTGCCCCAATGGCCTAAGCCAGCACTAATATATCCAAAGACTTAGAGACTGCTTAATTCACCAACATGAGATACCACAAAACATTGTATCAAGCCATGAAACCTACTTTACAGCAAAGGTATGGCACTGGACACGTATCATATACCACACTACCCAGAACTGTTGGCCTTATAGAGCCGTGGCACAGCCCCTTAAAGATGTAACTAATTTCCCATATACCAATGATTTAGAAAGCTGAAAAGAGATGCACCTCCTGAATAACAACAACAAAATCCAGGTAAAATGCAAAATCTTAACTTTTCTTGCACCTACCAGAGCAAAAATTCATGGCCACCAAGTACCCTAAAATAGTATGGAAAGTCAGACATTTCAAGGAGACAAAAACACAAATCTTGCCTCACTTAGTGGTAGAGCACAAGAGGAGAGAAACACGGCACCATACAAGAATATAAGAAGAATTCAACTTGAATTTTTAATAAATGATTTTAACTGAGTGTACACTAGTATGAGTGTATAAAATCCCTGACGGCTGCAGAAACAAAGAGAGTTCACACTGGCTCTTCTCCTCTGACCTCTGTCATATGCATAAAACAGATTAAGGGTAGGGCAGAAGACCAGAGAAAGCTTCCTTCAATGGTGCAGGCTGGGAGGACAGGAACAGCTGCCACATCAGAAACAGCACAAAGCCCTGCCCTACTCTACTTTTCTACAGGACAAAACCTTAGCTTGCTGGGGTAAGGGCAGCAAAACCTGGCACCCCAAAAGCACATATATAAACCCACTGTGACTAAGGGAAGGGTAAAAAATAAAATGCTCTTCATTTGGGGGAGGGGTAGGAACCTGTCCTGAATGCAAGCCTTTAGAGAGCTCCTATAACTGGGAGAAAGGCATGAAACTCTCTTCACAAGACTTGACACAGAGCAAGGCAGAGTTTGGCTATGATGGAAAAAGAGGCAAGATCACAAAGGAAGCCTCACCTCCAAAACTCAGGGATACAGGGCCTGCCTAAGAATAAGGCCAAGACAGGACACTAGAAACCTGTCCAACTCCCACCACCAAGCTAGCAAGTTCCAAGTAAGAAGCAAAAACAATCTATCACCAGTAGGGGAAAAACATGGACATATGAACATGAAGAGATCTCTTATACAAGTACATAAAAACCACCACAATAGTTTAAAGTAATTAGCCTCCAATTAAAATAAATTAATTAATTTAAGATAAATAAAAGAAAAAAGATACAAGTGCATAGGAAAAGCCAAAAGCTAAGAATAGAACATGAATATATGACTGAAGCGACTTAGCGGCAGCAGCAACATTGCCAAAAACTCTTTGGTAACTCAGGTTTCAACCTAAACACAAAGTAACCCTAGAAGCATTTGATGCCAAATCTAAACCCAACCTAGATATATTAACTCAACTCCCCCAACTATACACAGACACATTTAATCTATCATTACAAAAGTTGTACTGATTTCAGTCTTAAGCATTACTTATCTCAGTCTTTTCCTTCCTATATATGATGCCCAATACTCAATCAAAAATTATTTTTAAAAAAGACTAAAACCAAATGAGGAAAAATTGCACTATCAAGAGACAAAGAAATCAACATAACCAGAATCATATATTGGAACTATCAGTCTATAATTAACATGAGAAAATCTTTAATAGAAAGGGTGGACAATATGCCTATAGCAAATTTCAGCAGATATTTGGAAACTATAAGAAAGAGAAAAATGGAAATGTCAGAAATATAAAAACCTGGTATTGGACATGAAATATGCCTTCCACAGGCTCATAAGTAGAACTAACACAGCCAAGGAAAGAAAGAGTTGACTTAAAGACAGGCCAATAGGTATTGTCCAAACACTAAGAGGAAGGAGAATGAATAAAACAGAGCACCCAAGAGTTGTGGGATAATATCAAATGATCTAACGCACCAGAAAAAAAGAGGACTAGAACAAGCTAGAGAAATATTTGAAAACATAATGGCCAAAAATTTTCCTAAAACAATGAAATACAATAAACCATAAATCAAAGAAACTCAGGAAACCCCAAAAAGAATGAACACTAAAAAAAAAAGAAAAAAAAAGAAAACAGCCCTTCACACATATACACATAAAAAGGTGCACACTTCTCAGCAAATCATATTCAAACTGCTGAAAACCAACGACAAAGAGAAATTCAGAAGGCAAAAGAAAGATGAGGAAAAGACAGATAACACACTAAATAAAAAGATGAATTACAGCAGGCTGTCATAAACCGTACAATATAGAAGATAACAGAGTGATCTTTATTTTTTTTAATTTTATTTTATTTTTAAACTTTACAATATTATATTGGTTTTGCTAAATATCGAAATGAATCCACCACAGGTATACATGTGTTCCCCATCCTGAACCCCCCTCCCGCCTCCCTCCCCATACCATCCCTCTGGGTCATCCCAGTGCACCAGCCCCAAGCATTCAGCATCGAACCTGGACTGGCGACTCATTTCATACATGATATTATACATGTTTCAATGCCATTTCCCAAATCTTCCCACCCTCTCCCTCTCCCACAGAGTCCATAGACTGTTCTATACATCAGTGTCTCTTTTGCTGTCTCGTACACAGGGTTATTGTTACCATCCTTCTAAATTCCATATATATGCATTAGTATACTGTATTGGTGTTTTTCTTCCTGGCTTACTTCACTCTGTATAATAGGCTCCAGTTTCACCCGCCTCATTAGAACTGATTCAAATGCATTCTTTTTAATGGCTGAGTAATACTCCATTGTGTATATGTACCACAGCTTTCTTATCCATTCATCTGCTGATGGACATCTAGGTTGCTTCCATGTCCTGGCTATTATAAACAGTGCTGTGATGAACATTGGGGTACACGTGTCTCTTTCCCTTCTGGTTTCCTCAGTGTGTATGCCCAGCAGTGGGATTGCTGGATCATAAGGCAGTTCTATTTCCAGTTTTTTAAGGAATCTCCACACTGTTCTCCAGAGTGGCTGTACTAGTTTGCATTCCCACCAACAGTGTAAGAGGGTTCCCTTTTCTCCACACCCTCTCCAGCATTTATTGCTTGTAATAGATGGAGAAATATACCATGTTCATGGATTGAAGAATCAATATACTGAAAATGAGTATACTATCCAAAGAAATTTATAGATTCAGTGCAATCCCTATCAAGCTACCAACGGTATTCTTCACAGAGTTAGAACAAATAATTTCACAATTTGTATGGAAATGCAAAAAACCTCGAATAGCCAAAGTGATCTTGAGAAAGAAGAATGGAACTGGAGGAATCAACCTACCTGACTTCAAGCTCTACTACAAAGCCACAGTCATCAAGACAGTATGGTACTGGCACAAAGACAGAAATATAGATCAATGGAACAAAATAGAAAGCCCAGAAATAAATCCATGCACCTATGGACACCTTATCTTTGACAAAGGAGGCAAGAATATACAATGGATTAAAGACAACTCTTTAACAAGTGGTGCTGGGAAAACTGGTCAACCACTTGTAAAAGAATGAAACTAGAACACTTTCTAACACCATACACAAAAATAAACTCAAAATGGATTAAAGATCTAAACGTAAGACCAGAAACTATAAAACTCCTAGAGGAGAACATAGGCAAAACACTCTCTGACATACATCACAGCAGGATCCTCTATGACCCATCTCCCAGAATATTGGAAATAAAAGCAAAAATAAACAAATGGGACCTAATTAAACTTAAAAGCTTCTGCACATCAAAGGAAACTATTAGCAAGGTGAAAAGACAGCCTTCAGAATGGGAGAAAATAATAGCAAATGAAGCAACTGACAAACAACTAATCTCAAAAATACACAAGCAACTCCTACACCTCAATTCCAGAAAAATAAATGACCCAATCAAAAAATGGGCCAAAGAACTAAATAGACATTTCTCCAAAGAAGACATAGAGATGGCTAACAAACACATGAAAAGATGCTCAACATCACTCATTATCAGAGAAATGCAAATCAGAGTGATCTTTAAAATCCTGAAAAAGAGGGGGGAAATCTATCTCCTCAGAATCCTATGCCACTGAAAATATCTTCCTAACAAAAGCTGAGAAAATTCATTACCAGTAGACCTGCACTACAAAATGTTTTTTAAGAAGCTCTTTAGCAATAAGAAATATGATATCAGAAAGAAACTTGAGAGTATACAGTGAAATTAAATCTTCAGAAATGATTATAATAAAGGTAAATGTAAAAGATATTTTTCCCATTTTAACAGCTCTAAGAGATAATTAATTTTAAAATAGTAGCAATGAATTGAAGGTTTGTAGTACAATGTAAAAATAAAAGTAAAATATATGACAAAGATTGTAGAGAAGATTAAAGAAAAAAGGGACAATTGAGAATATGCTATTATAAGGTTCTTATGTAATATGTGAAAAAACATGATGTTATTTGAAGTTATATTGTGATTATATAAATATGTACATTTTAAGTATTAAGAAACAACTAAGAAAAATCTTTAAAAGAAATGTAAATAATAATTCAAGTAATGAGGATAAATGGGAACTTTTTAAAATGCTCAATGCAAAATCAAACAGGAAAGACAAGAACAAGAGGAGCAAAAATAATGGAATAAACAAAAAAGCTAGCAAAATGGTAGATATAATTATTACATTAAATATAAATGATAAAATTCATCATTTTAGAAACAGAGATTACCAAACAGCAAAAATAGCAAAACCAAACTGCATGTATCTATAAGAAATCCACTTTAAACCTAAAGGTGTAAATAGATTAAAAGTATACAGTGGAAATATATGTATCTTACAATCATCAAAAGAAGGCTGGAATAACTATACTATGACTAGATAAAGTAGAGTACAAAACAAGGGATATTATAAGGTATAAACATAATGATATAAAGGTTAATTCACTAAGAAGACAAAGCAATTCTAAATGATACATTCCTAACAGGTATGGTTCAGAATACATAAGGCAAAAACTGATATAGGTGAAAGAACAAATGGACACATTCACAATCATAGGTGGTGACTTCAATGGTGATCAGTGAACAAAAAACAGGACTTCCTTGGTAGTCTGGTGGTTAAAAAGTCACCTGCCAATGCAGAGGACACAGTTTGATCCCTGGTCCAGAAAGGTTCCACGAGCCACAGGCAACTAAGGCTGTGTGCTGCAGCTACGGAAACTGCGCGTCCTAGAGCCTGTGCTCTGCAACAGCAGAAGCTACTGCAGTGAGAAGCCCAAGCACCACAACAGAGAGCAGCACTTGCTCCCTGCAGCTAGAGAAAGTCCGTGCACAGCAACAAAGACCTAGCTCATAAATAAATTAATGAATTTTAAGAAAGAAGACAATCCCATATAGTTTAAAGAAAACTAGAACAAAAAAACAGAAACTCAATAAGGATACTGAAAGCAAGCAGAAGAAAAGAAATAAAGAGCAGAAGTCAGTGAATTTGAAAATAGAAAAAATAAATAATGAGAAAACAGAAAGCAAGCTCTTTGAAAAGATCAATAAAATTAACAAACTTCCAGCCACAATAACAAAGAAAAAAGGAGAGTGAAAGTCGTTCAGTCCTGTCCAACTCTTTGCGACCCTATAGTCCATGGAATTCTCCAGACCAGAATAACTGGAGTGGGTAGCCTTTCCCTTCTCCAGGGTATCTTCTCAACCCAGGGATCGAACCCAGGTCTCCCACATTGCAGGTGGATTCTTTACCAGCTGAGCCACAAGGGAAGCCTGAGAATACTGGAGTGGGGAGCCTATCCCTTCTCCAGTGGATCTTTCTGACTCAGAAATCGAACCAGGGTCTCCTGCATTTCAGGCGGATTCTTTACCAACTGAGCTATGAGAGAAGCCCAAGAAAAAAGGAGCGAATATGCAAAATGCCAATATCAGAAATAAAAGAGGGGCTATCACTATAAAGATCATATAGTCACAGGATAATAATTGAAGATTACAAACAACCTATGTACATCTATTTGACAAAATAAGTGAAATGGAGTTTCCCTAAAAGACACCAACTACCAAAGCTTACTCAAGAAGAAATAAATAAATAAAATTTTCTTGTATCTACTAAAGAGAATAAATTTGCAGTTAAAAACATTCTACAGAGAAAAGTACAGGCTAAGATGATTTTCCTGGCAAAGTTGTTTAAACTTTTATGGGAAAAAATATCAAACATGTCAATTCCACACAAAAGCTTCAAAAAAAATAGAAGAGGAATGAGCACTTTCTGTCTTATTTTATAAGTCAGCCCATTACCCTGATAGTCAAGCCAGACAAAACAGTATAACAAGCCATTATCTTTCATGGACATAGATATAAAAATTCTCACAAAATATTAGTAAATCAAATTCAGGAGAAAATATGTAAAAGTAATATAGGATAACCAAATAGAATTTATTCCAAGAATGCAAGGTTAGTTCAATACTTGAAAAATCAAACAATGTAATTTACCATATCAAAAGAGTGAAGAAGACCATGATAGATCATCTTAGAGGACACAGAAAAAATAAATTTGATAAAATTCAACATCTGTTCACCATAAAAAAAACTCAACAAATGGAATAGAAATTTCTCACTCTAATAAAGAGCACTTTTAAAAAATCTACAGCTAAAATTATACATAATTGTTAAAGATTGCTTCCCCCGAGATAAGAAACAAGGCAGAGATTTTCATTATTTCTAATTAACATTTAAATGAAGGACATAGCCAGTGAAAGAAATAACTGCTACTGCTAAGTCACTTCAGTCGTGTCCGACTCTGTGCCACCCCATAGACGGCAGCCCATCAGGCTCCCCCATCCCCAGGATTCTCCAGGCAAGAACGCTGGAGTGGGTTGCCATTTCCTAAGTCACACCAAAGAGAAAGAAAGAAAGAAAAAAACCCACAAGTTTCTCCCTATAGATGGTATCATTTTTCTTATTTAAGGAGAAAATTTTAAAGAATATGCAAATGAATCTAGTAAGACATGTGTCAGTTTAACAAGATCACAGGACAATATATACTATCAATGAGCAACTGAAAATTTAATTTTTAAAAAATATCATTTCCAGTACCACCACAAATGAAATATTAGGTATAAATCTAATAAAAATATATACAAGATCTATCTATATGTTGAGAACTACTAAACAACAAATAAAGAAATCAAAGAAGACCTAAATAAATACAGATATATGTATTTAATGATTGCAAGATTTATAGATTCAACACAATTCATATCAAAATCCCAGCAGGATCCTTTGTAGAAATCTACAAGCTAATTCTAAAATGTATACAAAGAATCAATACAAATAGAAAAGAGATTCATAGATCTAGCCTCCTTCCCTCAATTTGGAACAACACTGAAGGCCCATCTGGTTTCAAAGCTCCCTGTAGATGAGCTGTGACCTCAACTACAAATGTCCTGTGGGGCGGCTTCTCCTTCTGTCCAATCCCACCTCCCTCGGTTTCTTACAAGGGTGTCTACTGAGACCAAGCACCAATGGGCCTCCCATATACCAGTTTCCATCTCAGTTTCCAGGGGATCAAATCTAACTCAGTGAGCTTGAATGAGCGTCTACAAATGAAAATATTGAGTATCTAAGGTGTTGTTTGATTTTTAAAAATTAGACCAATATAAAACAAAAAAGGTGTATCAGATTAGGAATATACCCCACAAGTTTAACACTGATTCCTGAAGAAAGAGTATGCATGCACTATATGATTGCACTCTTGAAATGGAGATCAGATGAGTGGTTGCTAGTGGTTAAAGAGAGGGTAGGAATGGGAAGGAAGTAGATGTGGCTATCAAAGGGCAACATGAGGAATCCCTGTGGTGATGGAAATGTTTGCTATCTTGACTATATCAATCCAACATCTTGGTTGTGCGATATTGTACTGTAATTTTGCAAGATGTTATCACTGGGGAAAACTGAGTAAAGGGTACATGGAATCTCTCTGTATTATTTCTCACAGCTACACATGGACCTATAATTATCTCAAAATCAAAAGTTTAATTAAAGAAAAGAAAAATATTTGTTAATGGACAGCTTTTCAAAAATTAGGCTTAATTCTAGCATAGTTTCAAGACAGGATAGAATGAAAAATAATTATGAAAGATCAGACCTTTTACAAATTGCAGCTTATTAATTCCTTTCATTAGGAGGCTCATGGAATCTTCCTTTAGTCATAGAAGTATACACTGAATACAAATTTTAAGAGGGCTTTATAAATCTAAGAAAAGTAGGAATAACTATCTGGAATCACCTTATGTACACATTTTGAATTTTCTTATGTCTCCTGAAAAAAAAATCAAAATTTTTAATTAGAAAAGTATATAAACAATATATCTACCCTATAAATGTTTATGAAAAAAATTTCCTAAAATCAGTGCCTACCTCTGAAAAAAGACTTCTGAATCAATAGAGATGAAATTAAGTTGACCTGACCATAAGTTCCAAACTCAATCCTTAGACTTCTGAGAATGAGCAGAGTATAATTTTAAAAGATAGTTATCGAAAGTAAGGAGAAGAAAGAAACAGAAAAGAAACAGAGAGACAGAGACCAAGATATCTAATTGAAAGAAGTGGAAATTTACTCATTTCAAAATTTCCTGTTCATTAACAGATAAAAAGACCATTTATTTTTGTTTTTAAAAAACATTCCCTGTATTTTATGTTGTAGATAATTCATGCTACTAATTTACTTTAAAAGAACTTTTAAATAATTGGCTCATCCAGTACCAAAAAGCATTAATGTTTTATATGATAAAAGATTAACAGATGATATAGATTTGGGTACAACCATACAATGAAGTACCCTGCAACAATTAAAAATAATGAATCAACTTCCTGTAATCAACTGAAGGAATCTGTAACATATTTTAAGGAAATAGCAAGACAAAGAAAATAGCAATGTGCAGGGTATATATAAAAAATAAAATAATGCACATATAGAGAGTATATCTTGGGCTTCCCTTGTAGGTCAGCAGTAAAGGATCTGCCTGCAATATAGGAGACACGGGTTTGATCCTTGGGTCTGGAAGATCCCCTGGAGGAGGGCATGGCAACCCACTCCAGTATTCTTGCCTGGAAAATCCCATGGACAGAGGAGCCGGCAGGCTACAGTCCATGGGGTCGCAAAGAGTTGGACACAACTGAAGCAACTTAGCACACATGCATGCAGACAGCATATCTTGCAAAGAACAGACAAAAAAACAGTAACAGCAGAAGCCTCCTCAACAGGCCTGGAACAGAGGTAGGAGGGAAATACACTTTTAATTGTATACTTTCCCGGAAGTTTGAAATTTGTACCATGCAGACACCCTACCTTGAATAGAAATTTTAAAATAAAGCTTAAAAAATACTGAACATGTGAGTAAATAAGTTATATACAACATTATCTATTTAAAAGTACTACCAATGAAGTAAAACAAAATGAGCACAGGCTTTGAAGTGGAATCACTAGTAACTGGAATATGACATTTACTGGTTATTGTGGCTTGGGCAATTTATTGTTTTATCCTGAGACTTTTGCAAAGTGGGAATTCTAACATCCATCTTTAAGATTATTCAGTGGATTGCATGTAATCCACAAACAGAGCCCTACAGAAGGCAAGCCACAAACAGCAGCTATTTCCCTCATCCTGACTCTCATTATCTATACTAATGCGGTCCTTGGATGCTGATAAATGAGAAAAAAATTACTTGGAAGTTATGTTTTCATGTGTGATACTGTTTCTGAAGGTCCCTAAACCATACTGAGAAGCCCACGGGTGTTCTCTATTCTTCTCCTTCATCCCCCATGCAGTCAAAAGCAGGAATGAAGCACCTCGGTCTTATGTCAAGCTTCATTAAAATTCAACAGTAGACACTTACTGGGTTCCATCAAAAGCACAGGATGAGACAAAGCCTTGGGTACAGGTGATTTGGTACAGGAGGTAACTCCAAGAAGCAGAGGGGAGGGAACCCAGAGAGTAAAAGAAATGAGGAGAAAACTGAAGAAAGCTGCATTACGAAGCTCCCCTCTCTGGGCAATGAGGGCTTGACCCAGTCAGAACTACCTGAGACGGATACATAAAGTCCCCCAGAAGTGTCCACCCAGAGGACAGGAGACTGGAGCATTTATCCACTGTGTTCTGTCCCCCACTGGTTGAGGGTTGACCTTGGGGTGTCAACATCGCCCCACTTGGGGGCTGCACGTGCATGGGAGTTGAATAGGCTACTGCGGCATCAGAGAAAGCCCTGGGGAAGAGAACAGAAAGACACACAGCGCACACGTGAAGCCTGGCATTATCAGCACCAGGTGAGTATGAACTTACATGGAGCTGTCCACTGCAACTATGGCTAAAAACTGAGGTAGGCTGAGGAGAGATGACATGGGGAGCCAGAGGCATTTGCTACATACATCATCTAGAAACATTTTGGCCAAGTTACTGAAGCTAAAAGAATGAACATGCCACAATTGCCATAATTTTCTTTCCTGTCTTCCTTCTCGAATATGGCAGTAACAATTATATGTTTAAAGCTTGTGGCATTTCTTCAGTGATCCAAATGCTGGGAACAAACTTGTGCATATTTCTTTGACATGCCTGAGGAGCTGAGCCAGCATGACATTGACTTCTGGATATTTACTCCTCTTAACAGCTCTTATAACTATGCTCACTACTCTTTAAAAAAAAAAAAAAAAGGCTGAATATTCCTATTCTGAGTGGCTGAGAAATGACATGTTTACCTTTTCTCTTTGCCCCAAATCCAAAACTTATAGAATAAATATTAAAACAAAAATCCACTGCAGTGCCAGAAGCAGAGGACAGGTGCCACCAGGAAATCAAAACCAGGGGAAATTTCTGGAGACTATAAAGCCAATGAGAAAGGCTGACAAAAACAACAGAGGCAGGCTCCTGCTCTGCTATTTGACCTTGTTTTCAGTACCATGGGAGCGACTGTAAACACAGTCACCTGTGCTGTGGGTGCTGCCAAAGCATATGCAGTACTTGAATCCCACACAGTGAGGCACACAAGTCTTTCAGCATTGGTAACTCTGAAAAGGGGTTTATTTCTATGTTATGATACTGCTCTTGGCAGAAGACTAAGAGGCACTGAGAACCTGTAGTTTCTAGAATACATATTTCAGAGAATCATGTTACAATACCCTACATGATCAAACTCCATGGCTTCCTCCCATAAGGCAGGAAATTTTCCAACAGAGAGCACGGCCTGAGTACTAAAAGGGTCTTATGAAACTTGAGGCGCACTGCTCTTCCTTTGTAATGACTCAAACAGTAAACACAAAGTGGCTTTTGCATCTGCTTCCTCTGTATCTTATCAGTAAGAGAACAAGGGTAAGAGACAAGTTGGTGGCTAGGAATTGACTTGAAAGTTTGTAATCAAGCATGAAGTACTGACCCTCACACCCAGTCTCGCTGTCCCAACATAGAAACTGAAAGGACTGGAAGCACAAAAAGAGCACCAGCATAAAGAGAAATGTGCCCCCTGAATACAGCCCTGAGACCAGATTTCCAAAGCTGCAATTTTGGCAGAGACGACTCCTGGGATGAGTGCTGGGCAGAGAAATGGGAGAGTCTCCAGGTAATTTCAAGGCCACAGTGAGAGACAAGGAGCATTGTACAGCCACTGCAGCCAGCGAGTGCTAAGCAGAATAATGACCTCCCACACACATCCACAGCCCAATCCCTAGGACCTTACATGGAAAAAATAGGGTTTGCAGGTGTCAGTATATTAGGGTTTGGAGATGGGGAGATTATCCTGAATTTTCCAGTAGATCCAATGTACTCACAGGGTAAGAGTCATAGGACTGAAAATAGGAAAACTAAATGAAAGTCTATATACCAACATGCTAAGGTCCATAACCCCAGAATTTTCACAGCTAGACTTAAAACTGCAAAAAGGAGATGGGGGGATCCCTTTCTTAGAGTATTGACTGCTGCTGCTGCTGCTAAGTCACGTCAGTCGTGTCTGACTCTGTGTGACCCCATAGACGGCAGCCCACCAGGCTCCCCCCATCCCTGGGATTCCCCAGGCAAGAACACTGGAGTGGGTTGCTATTTCCTTCTCCAATGCACGAAAGTGAAAGTGAAGTTGCTCAGTCGTGTCCGACTCTAGCGACCCCATGGACTGCAGCCTACCAGGCTCCTCCGCCCATGGGATTTTCCAGGCAAGAGTACTGGAGTGGGGTGCCACTGCCTTCTCCGAGTATTGACTAGCCTAGGATAAAAGAACTACAGAGTCTCACGCTTGGGGTTTTCCAATGAAAAATCAATGTCACCAAATTTGACTCTGTTGTGAAGCCATCAAGCTACAAGTCTCAGTCACATAAATACCCAAAACTGGAAATAGAACTGCCTTATGACCCAGCAATCCCACTGCTGGGCATACACACCAAGGAAACCAGAATTGAAAGAGACACGTGCACCCCAATGTTCATCACAGCACTGTTTATAATAGCCAGGACATGGAAGCAACCTAAATGTCCATCAGCAGATGAATGGATAAGAAAGCTGTGGTACATATACACAATGGAGTATTACTCAGCCATTAAAAAGAATGCATTTGAATCAGTTCTAATGAGGTGGATGAAACTGGAGCCGATTATACAGAGTGAAGTAAGCCAGAAAGAAAAACACCAATACAGTATACTAACACATATATATGGAATCTAGAAAGATGGTAACGATAACCCTGTATGCGAGACAGCAAAAAAGACACAGATGTATAGAACAGTCTTTTGGACTCTGTGGGAGAGGGAGAGGGTGGGATGATTTGGGAGAATGACATTGAAACATGTATAATATCATATAAGAAACAAATCATCAGTTCAGGTTCAATGCATGATACAGGATACTTGGGGCTGGTGCACTGGGATGACCCAGAGGGATGGTATGGGGAGGGAGGTGGGAATGGGGTTCAGGATTGGGAACACGTGTACACCCGTGGTGGATTCATGTTGATGTATGGCAAAACCAATACAATATTGTAAAGTAAAACAAAAATAAAATAAATAAATACCCAAAAGTGAGGTTTCCAGTTACCTTCATGCTTTAGTGGGAATGCACAACCAATAACCAACAGATATTTGAGGAAAATCAACAGACTAAAACATAATAACAGGAGTGGGAGATGGCAATTTAGATGAAATGAACAATGTAAAAAAGAACAGATTTTTTTCAGTAAACATTTACTCTGAGAGATAAGAGATATTGAAGAGCTGAAACAAGGCCAGAGTAACATTTTATCAGGGTCATTCAAAGACCACAAAAGAGCTCTTAAAATTAAAAAATTTGAGAGCAAAATGTTTTTAAGTCAGTAAAAGGATCAAGAGATAAAGTTGACAAAAGCTCCCTGAAAATAGGACAAAAACAATAAAATAATGGATAACAGTCAAGTGAATATCAAATTAAGAGTTCCAGAGAAAAATAAAAAATAGAGAAGAGAGTGAACAGTAAATGATCAATAAGAAATTTTCTCAAAACATGAAGATATAAACCTCTATATTAAAAAGGCCTACAATCATAAATGAGAAAAATATGGCCATAATATTAAATAAGAAAAGATGAACACAAAGATATATCATGAAATTATCACTGTAATAAAATAAAAATGGTCATAAAATTTTCCACAGAGGCGGAAAATGTTAAATATAAAAGGTTAGAAAAATCAAATACCAAGCTTCTCAGGTGCAAAATTAAAAACCAGAAAGAAATGAATCAATGCTTTCAAAATTTTATTAGAAAATTATTTCCAAATTGGAATTCTACAGCCAAGTGAAATATGTATAAGGTAAACTGTAGCCCACCAGGGCTCCTCTGTTCATGGGATTTTCTAGGCAAGAATACTGAGTGGGTAGCCATTCCATTCTCTAGGGGATCATTCCAACCCAGGAACCAAAACTGGGTCTCCTGCATTGCAAGCAAATTCTTGACCATATGAGCCACTTGGGAAGCCCAAATATGAATATATTTACCAGAAAATGTATATATCCATGGAGAACTTCTCTTTCCACTAAATAAGAGCAACAGGAAAACAAAATCCCCAAAAATCTATCTATTCTGTACCATTTATCAGGAAACTATTGGAAAATGAACTCCACTAAATCAGGAGCAAGAAAGAAGAAAACTCAGGGTTTAAGGTATAAGGAATCTAACACAAAGGTACAGGCTTAGAAAACAGTCCTTCTAGATTAGAGCAAGAGGATATAAGATTCCAGAATGGATAAGTGGGAGGGGAGGCCTAATTGGTCACCTATTGTGTTTTGACCATGAAGAAAATAATATTTAAACAGATTGTACATTTAATTTGGGGATAGAATTATTGATGAAGCAAATAAAGCAAATCTTAAGAAAATAAAAAAGTTGAATAAGAAAGGAAATATAATCATTGTTTTTGGTTTGGCTCAATAGTGAAAATACTTATGTAATAATAATAAGTTACTCAGAACCTTAGTTCTCCCATTTATGAAATAAATAAATAAATAATCATAGTATTTATCCACTGGAATTATGTGATGGCAGAATTAATTCATGAATATAAGCATTTAAAGTTATGCCTGGCTCATATAAAGTACTCAATAAATGTTAGCTATATTGTTAGCTACTTGTGAAGTAAATAATGAAAATGCACTTACCAAAAATTATGATATGACTATATCTGGAGGATAGAGAGTTCTTTTTTCTTGAATAATAATAAGTCAACAACCATATATTATTTAGAAACCTGGGGGTAAATTCAGAAGAAATAATGAAAAAAAATGAATGTAGTTATCTTTTGGGAGTAGTAGCAAGGGAAAAATTGGTACTAAAGTTGTTTGGTATAATCTTTTTAATAGCATTTTAAAATTATTTATTTATTTTTGGCTGTGCTGGGTCTTTATTGCCATGCAACCTTGCCGTGTTACCTTTCTCTAGGTAAGGCTATTAATCAGGGGCTACTCTCTAGTTACGGTGCGTGGCCATCACTTGTTGCTGAGCACCGGCTCTAGGTCACACTGGCTTCAGCACTTGCAGCTCCTGGGCTCTAGAGCACAGGCTCAATAGTTGAGGTGCATGGGCTTAGTTGCCCCGTGGCATGTGGGATCTTCCCAGATCAGGGACCAAAGCTGTGTCTCCTTCATTGGCAGGCAGATTCTGAGCCACCAGGGAAGCCTGTTTTAAGAGTATTTGATTTGAAAACTCTTTGCAGTTTTTCCTTATAAATGAAAATAATAATGAAGCCACAAAGATAAACAAGGAAAATGCTAGAACAAAGGTAGGTGTGGCCATATCTGACAATACAAAATTCAAACACAAAATTTAAAACATATCAAAAAGTATAATTATCAAGAATATAAATTGTTGTGAACTATTATTTATCTAGTAATATAATATGACTATTAAAAATGAAAGGGTAATTTGACATATTCTCAACTATAGAGACAGGTTTAACATACCTCACTCAGAAATTGACAGGTGAAATGAAACATTTCATGAAACATCTAAAAATGAATTTAGAAAATAGGATATTTGAACAATACATTTTTAGAGTGTGATTTAGTACTTCTATATGAGACTTTCAAAGTAACAGATAATACATTCATGAGAATTCTGCACCACCAAACCAGCTCTCCAACAAATACTAAAGGATATTCTCTGGACAGGAAACACAAAAACGGGGTATAAATTCGATCCCAAAACAATAAAGTAAATGGCAACGGGATCATACTTATCAGTAATTACCTTAAATGTAAATGGGTTGAATGCCCCAACCAAAAGACAAAGACTGGCCGAATGGATACAAAAACAAGACCCCTACATATGTTGTCTACAAGAGACCCACCTCAAAACAGGGGACACATACAGACTGAAAGTGAAGGGCTGGAAAAAGATTTTCCATGCAAATAGGGACCAAAAGAAAGCAGGAGTAGCAATACTCATATCAGATAAAATAGACTTTAAAACAGAGGCTGTGAAAAGAGACAAAGAAGGTCACTACATAATGATCAAAGGATCAATCCAAGAAGAAGATATAACAATTATAAATATATATGCACCCAACACGGGAGCACCGCGGTATGTAAGACAAATGCTAACAAGTATGAAAGGAGAAATTAACAATAACACAATAATAGTGGGAGACTTTAATACCCCACTCACACCTATGGATAGATCAACTAAACAGAAAATTAACAAGGAAACACAAACGTTAAACGATACAATAGACCAGTTAGACCTAATTGATATCTATAGGACATTTCATCCCAAAACAATGAATTTCACCTTTTTCTCAAGCGCACATGGAACCTTCTCCAGGATAGATCACATCCTGGGCCATAAAGCTAGCCTTGGTAAATTCAAAAAAATAGAAATCATTCCAAGCATCTTTTCTGACCACAATGCAGTAAGATTAGACCTCAATTACAGGAGAAAAACTATTAAAAATTCCAACATATGGAGGCTGAACAACACACTGCTGAATAACCAACAAATCACAGAAGAAATCAAAAAAGAAATCAAAATTTGCATAGAAACGAATGAAAATGAAAACACAACAACCCAAAACCTGTGGGACATGGTAAAAGCAGTCCTAAGGGGAAAGTTCATAGCGATACAGGCACACCTCAAGAAACAGGAAAAAAGTCAAATAAATAACCTAACTCTATGCCTAAAGCAACTAGAAAAGGAAGAAATGAAGAACCCCAGGGTTAGTAGAAGGAAAGAAATCTTAAAAATTAGAGCAGAAATAAATGCAAAAGAAACAAAAGAGACCATAGCAAAAATCAACAAAACCAAAAGCTGGTTCTTTGAAAGGATAAATAAAATTGACAAACCATTAGCCAGACTCATCAAGAAACAAAGGGAGAAAAATCAAATCAACAAAATTAGAAACGAAAATGGTGAGATCACAACAGACAACACAGAAATACAAAGGATCATAAGAGACTACTATCAACAATTATATGCCAATAAAATGGACAATGTGGAAGAAATGGACAAATTCTTAGAAAAGTACAACTTTCCAAAACTCGACCAGGAAGAAATAGAAAATCTTAACAGACCCATCACAAGCACGGAAATTGAAACTGTAATCAAAAATCTTACAGCAAACAAAAGCCCAGGTCCAGACGGCTTCACAGCTGAATTCTACCAAAAATTTAGAGAAGAGTAACACCTATCCTGCTCAAACTCTTCCAGAAAATTGCAGAGGAAGGTAAACTTCCAAACTCATTCTATGAGGCCACCATCACCCTAATACCAAAACCTGACAAAGATCCCACAAAAAAAGAAAACTACAGGCCAATATCACTGATGAACATAGATGCAAAAATCCTTAACAAAATTCTAGCAATCAGAATCCAACAACACATTAAAACGATCATACACCATGACCAAGTGGGCTTTATCCCAGGGATGCAAGGATTCTTCAATATCCGCAAATCAATCAATGTAATACACCACATTAACAAATTGAAAAATAAAAACCATATGATTATCTCAATAGATGCAGAGAAAGCCTTTGACAAAATTCAACATCCATTTATGATCAAAACTCTCCAGAAAGCAGGAATAGAAGGAACATACCTCAACATAATAAAAGCTATATATGACAAACCCACAGCAAACATTATCCTCAATGGTGAAAAATTGAAAGCATTTCCTCTAAACACAGGAACAAGACAAGGGTGCCCACTTTCACCATTACAATTCAACATAGTTTTGGAAGTTTTGGCCACAGCAATCAGAGCAGAAAAAGAAATAAAAGGAATCCAAATTGGAAAAGAAGAAGTAAAACTCTCACTGTTTGCAGATGACATGATCCTCTACATAGAAAACCCTAAAGACTTCACCAGAAAATTACTAGAACTAATCAATGACTATAGTAAAGTTGCAGGATATAAAATCAACACACAGAAATCCCTTGCATTCCTATACACTAATAATGAGAAAACAGAAAGAGAAATTAAGGAAACAGTTCTATTCACCATTGCAACGGAAAGAATAAAATACTTAGGAATATATCTACCTAAAGAAACTAAAGACCTATATATAGAAAACTATAAAACACTGGTGAAAGAAATCAAAGAGGACACTAATAGATGGAGAAATATACCATGTTCATGGATTGGAAGAATCAATATAGTGAAAATGAGTATACTACCCAAAGCAATTTATAGATTCAATGCAATCCCTATCAAGCTACCAACAGTATTCTTCACAGAGCTAGAACAAATAATTTCACAATTTGTATGGAAATACAAAAAACCTCGAATAGCCAAAGCGATCTTGAGAAAGAAGAATGGAACTGGAGGAATCAACCTACCTGACTTCAAGCTCTACTACAAAGCCACAGTTATCAAGACAGTATGGTACTGGCACAAAGACAGAAATATAGATCAATGGAACAAAATAGAAAGCCCAGAGATAAATCCACGCACATATGGACACCTTATCTTTGACAAAGGAGGCAAGAATATACAATGGATTAAAGACAATCTCTTTAACAAGTGGTGCTGGGAAATCTGGTCAACCACTTGTAGAAGAATGAAACTAGAACACTTTCTAACACCATACACAAAAATAAACTCAAAATGGATTAAAGATCTCAACATAAGACCAGAAACTATAAAACTCCTAGAGGAGAACATAGGCAAAACACTCTCTGACATACATCACAGCAGGATCCTCTATGACCCACCTCCCAGAATATTGGAAATAAAAGCAAAAATAAACAAATGGGACCTAATTAACCTTAAAAGCTTCTGCACATCAAAGGAAACTATTAGCAAGGTGAAAAGACGGCCTTCAGAATGGGAGAAAATAATAGCAAATGAAGCAACTGACAAAGAACTAATCTCAAAAATATACAAGCAACTCCTACAGCTCAACTCCAGAAAAATAAATGACCCAATCAAAAAATGGGCCAAAGAACTAAATAGACATTTCTCCAAAGAAGACATACAGATGGCTAACAAACACATGAAAAGATGCTCAACATCACTCATTATCAGAGAAATGCAAATCAAAACCACTATGAGGTACCATTTCACACCAGTCAGAATGGCTGCAATCCAAAAGTCTACAAATAATAAATGCTGGAGAGGGTGTGGAGAAAAGGGAACCCTCTTACACTGTTGGTGGGAATGCAAACTAGTACAGCCACTCTGGAGAACAGTGTGGAGATTCCTTAAAAAACTGGAAATAGAACTGCCTTATGATCCAGCAATCCCACTGCTGGGCATACACACTGAGGAAACCAGAAGGGAAAGAGACACGTGTACCCCAATGTTCATCGCAGCACTGTTTATAATAGCCAGGACATGGAAGCAACCTAGATGCCCATCAGCAGATGAATGGATAAGAAAGCTGTGGTATATATACACAATGGAGTATTACTCAGCCATTAAAAAGAATACATTTGAATCAGTTCTAATGAGGTGGATGAAACTGGAGCCTATTATACAGAGTGAAGTAAGCCAGAAGGAAAAACATCAATACAGTATACTAACGCATATATATGGAATTTAGAAAGATGGTAACAATAACCCGGTGTACGAGACAGCAAAAGAGACACTGATATGTATAGAACAGTCTTATGGACTCTGTGGGAGAGGGAGAGGCTGGGAAGATTTGGGAGAATGACATTGAAACATGTAAAATATCATGTATGAAACGAGATGCCAGTCCAGGTTCGATGCACGATACTGGATGCTTGGGGCTAGTGCACTGGGACGACCCAGAGGGATGGTATGGGGAGGGAGGAGGGAAGAGGGTTCAGGATGGGGAACACATGTATACCTGTGGCAGATTCATTTTGATATTTGGCAAAACTAATACAATTATGTAAAGTTTAAAAATAAAATCAATCAATGCAAAAAAAAAGGATGATCTGATTTGCAATTTAAAACACTCCTTTAAATAACTATTGAGATTAAAAAGATAGAGAACATATCTAAATTTACAAAAGAGAAAGAATGAATCTCAGAGAACAAAAAGATAAATCTAAGAAAACACTGAAACATTTTTTTAAAAAGGAGTATCTGTGCTGTTAGATATCAAAATAAATTTTTAAAAAACTGTACAGTAAATAAAGAGAATGGTCCTGAAACTCCATCAACACATCCAAGCATATATAAAGATGGCACTTCGTATCAATGTAGAAAGGATTAATTGTTCAATAAATGGTTCCAGGACCACTGGTTAGCTATTTGCTGCTGCTGCTGCTGCTGCTAAGTCACTTCAGTCGTGTCCAACTCTGTGCAATCCATAGACGGCAGCCCACCAGGCTCCCCCATCCCTGGGATTCTCCAGGCAAGAATACTGGAGTGGGTTGCCATTTCCTTCTCCAATGCATGAAAGTGAAAAGTGAAAGGGAAGTCGCTCAGTCGTGTCCAGCCCTCAGCGACCCCATGGACAATTAGCTATTTAGGAGGGGAAAAATAGTTGATGCTTACATTGTTATTCAACAAATGAAATAATGTTCACTTAGATTAAAGAATTTAAAGTTTTAAATAAAACTATGTAAATTTTAACTATGTATAATCTATGTATAATCTAGGAATGACAGGAGAAGGGGGACTTTCTAGCATAGTACCAAGGCATGAAAATTAAAATGCCAATGATATACCTTTTTTTGGTTGGGAAAATGGACCTCTTACATTGCTACTGGGCTTCCCTGGTGGCTCAGATGGTAAAGAATCTTCCTGTAATGCAGGAGACCTGGGTTCAATTCCTGGGTCAGGAAGATCCAATAGAGAAGGGAATGGCTACCCACTCCAATATTCTTGCCTGGAGAATTCCAGGGAAAGAGGAGCCTGGTGGTTTACAGTCTATGGGGTCACAGTAGTTCATGGACTACAGTCCATAGGAGGTGTATGAATCACAAGCTGGAATCAAGATTGCTGTGAGAAATAGGAACAACCTCAGATATGTAGATGATACCACTCTAATGGCAGAAAGCAAAGAGGAACTAAACAGCCTCTTGACGATGGTGAAAGAGAAGAGTGAAAAAAATGGAAGTGAAAAAGATTCCCAAGATGGAATCTGCAAGGTTGTCTTTTCATCCTCTTAGGCTGGGTGCTCACAGTACCCTGGTGGCCCCTCCTGCCCCAATTCCTCCCTCCCTCCCAGGGTCTGTAAGTGCTCTCTTCCGGGTTGGGGCTCCCCCCAGCCCAGAAGGTTTTGGTAGATCTTTATGCTATTTCCCCCTAATGTCTCTGGTACCAGTGCCTCCTGCTGACATGCCCTCTGGAAGCTCCCCCACAGAAGCTCCCTCACAGGTTTAAAACTCAAGATTCAAAAAAATAAGATAATGGAATCAAGTCCCATCATTTCATGGCAAATAGAAGGAGAAAAAGCAGAAACAGTTACAGATTTTATTTTCTTGGGTTCCAGAACCACTGGGGACAGGGACTGCAGCCATGAAATTAAAGGATGCTTGCTCCTTGGAAGAAAAGCTATGACAAAACTAGACAGTGCATTAAAAAGCAGAGACATCACTTTGCAACAAAGGTCCATATAGTCAAAGTTATGGCTTTTCCAGTATTCATGTACAGATGTGAGAGTTGAACCATAAAGAAGGCTATGGTGTGTACGCTCAGCCATGTCTGACTCTTTGCAACTCCATGGACTAGAGCCCGTCAGAATCTCCTGTCCATGGAATTTTCCAGGAAAGAATACTAGAATGGGTAGCCATTTCCTTCTCGAGGGGATCTTTCCAACCTAGGGAACTGCAAACCGGCGTCTTTTGTGTTAGCAGGTGGATTCTCTATCACTGAGCCAAGAATTGATGCTTTCGAATTGTGGTGTTGGAAAAGACTCTTGAGCGCCCCTTGGACTAAAGGAGATCAAACCAGTCAATCCGACAGGAAATCAACCTTGAATATTCTCTGGAAGGACTGATGTTGAAGCTGAAACTCCAATACTTTGACTACCTGATGTGAAGAGCCAAGTCACTGGAAAAGACCCCGATGCTGGAAAAGATTGAGGGCAGAAGGAGAAGGGGGCAACAGGATGAGATGGTTGAATGGCATCACAGACTCAAAGGACACGAGTTTGAGCAAACTCTGGGAAGTAGAGAAGGACAGGAAAGCTAATGTATTGTAGTCCATGGGGTCACAAAGAGCTGGACACAGCTGGACACTGAACAACAACACTGCCATTAGGAGTGAAAATTGGTACCACCTCTCTGAGAAGCATTTTGTCAGTATATATCAAAAGTCTTAAAAATATGTCTGCTGTTAAAAATATATATGCCCTTCAATCAAGATATTAAACTCTAAGAAATTATTTTAGAGAAACAATCAGAATGTGAAAAAAGAATTGACCATAAGAATATTCATCGCAATACTCATAGAGAAAAACTGACAGTAATCCAACTACGTACCAGAGGTAGATTAGTAAAACAAATGATGATACAATTAGACTACAATACAGCTACTCATAATGAAAGGACCAAAGTATTGGCTCACATAAAAAGATATATTGGTAATGGAAACAAAATGATTATGAAAGAATATATACTATCATTAATAATTTATACCATCTGTTCACATGTATATGCAACTGTCCTTCACATAATAAATATGTTAGTAAATATGTTCTCAGTAAATATGCTAAGTGCATGAACTAAAAAATGTAATTGCATATGTTATATATAAATCTCACAGAAATATTCATTACAAACATTGGTTATATAATACAAAACTTAACTATAAAGTTTAATGTTGATGTATAAGATAAATTTTAATCATACAGAAAAATATGTAACATGTTATACTATTAAACAAAAAGACAGAAAACAAATTATAAATATAGTGAATATGCATAAAAAACACTGAAAGAAAAGACTAATTTCTTTGAGTAACAGAATTATCCTTGATTCTTTTTTCTTCTTCCTATCTTTTTATATTGTCCAAATTTTTGGCATAAAAACATTTTTATAATGGTAAAGAAAATATTTTGAGTACGTTTTATGTTTTGGGATACTATGCATTTATTCAAATTATATTTTTGAAGAATAATGTGAGAAAATTTTCACAGTATATTATTAAAATAATATGCTGGAAATTCTATATACAACATGATTACAATTTTGCTTATACACACATACATATACAAAGGAAAGAAACCATAAATTTATATTAAAATCTTAAGGAGTTTCTTTCAGGGTAGTAAAACAGTTCATCTCTTGTAATTTTCTGTATTTCCCAAATTTTCTACAAAAGGAATGTCTCTCTTTTGTAATCAGGAGAAAGGGTAGCAGGAAGGGGGAGGAAGAAATGTTTTTGGCTTTAAGAAACGGAAAAATATATAGATGGGTTGAAGGTCAAGCCATCAATCCTAACATATTCTCTCAGCATCATGGGAATTCATTCTCAGTGATAAACTTATTTTTTCCTCAAGTACATATTTTCTATAACTGTTTATGCTTATGCTTCTGAACACTATTAAAATATTAATGTATTCTTCTCATGTTGTCCTCTCCTGTTGCCCACTCTCCAAGCAACAAATCTATACTTTTCCAGCCTTTAAAAGAGCGAGGAAACTTGCCCAACGTGACATGACTCCTCTTTGGTGGCGGCAGCACCAGAATACAATAGCCCTTGCTCCTAGGCCGGGGTTATCCTCTTGGGAAACAAGTTCCTAAAACCCATTAAGCAGTTTTGAAATATTTATTCTTTATGTACTCTCCTTTAAATCAGCAACAAGCAAAATTCTGATCTCTTCGATTATGGATCCAATCCCAAAGAGCCTCCAAGGACTCCTGACTTGTGGAAAGTGAAATTGCATTCGATCATTAAGCAAATCCTTACTATGGCCCACAATGTGTGCGTGCACATGCTAAGTTGCTTCAGTCATGTCCGACTCTTCCTGCCCCTGTGGACTATAGCCCACCAGGCTCTCCATCCGTGGGATTTTCCAGGCAAGAATACTGGAGTGGGTTGCCATGCCCTCCTCCAGGGGATCTTCCCGACCCAGGGACCAAACCTGTTCTCTTATATCTCCTGCATTGGCAGGGGGGTTCTTTACCACTTGTGCCACCAATACGACATACCTAAGGAATATTTAATAACTACTTTTCATTTAATTGTTATCCTGATTCACCGGGCTTCCCTGGTGGCTCAGACAGTAAAGAATCTGCCTGCAAGGAGGGAGACCTCGGTTCGATCCCTAGGTTGGAAAGATTCCCTGGAGAAGGGCATGGAGAAGGCCATGGCAACCCACTCCAGCATTCTTGCCTGCAGAATCCCATGGACAGAGGAGCCTGGCGGGTTACAGTCCGTGGGGTTACAAAGAGTCAGACACAACTGAGCAACTAAGCACACTGATTCACTGATGGGAGGCAAGCCTACAAGATGAGCTACAGAACCAGCAAAATCTAGCTTAGGCTATCACCTACACAGGATCTCCTTATCCATGTTTAAAGTCCCCTGGAATCCTTTAAAGTGTCCACCAACACCAGGAGGCTGGCAGACTTAGGCAGAAACACCAACCATTCGCATGTTTGCAAAGAAATATACACACTGCACACACACACACACACACACACACACAGCATTTTGCTGAGACACCTCCTCTCAAAAGAAAACAAGAAACAAAACTGATTTCAACAGTCCATCAAATGCATAAATGGCATGCTATCTAATAAACTATTATAGGTTCCAAAACACATCCGCTCAGTCTTTCAAATGGTAAACTTCCATGAACTATTAATGAAACAGTATTGCTCTATTTTTTAAAATCCCTCAAGTCTAGCATTTGAAATCTAATCCAATTCAGAATTCTTTAAACATCAAATTCAACTTCTCATCCACAGTAAACACAACATCTAGAAGGTATGAGGCCTAAGTTAGTTAATAAAACGTTTGCTGCTTTTCTTTCCATAGTAATAAGAAATACTATCCAGTTTGCAATGATTAAATGTCCAAATACCATATAAACCTCATGAATATACCTCCCTCAGTTGCTTTAAGTATCAATCATAAAGAAAACTAACACTGTGACTTAATATTCCTTTTACTCTGCCAAAAACCTCTCCCAAACACCACATACACAAAAAAAGCAGTAAAGCCTGATTAACTTCATTGAAAGTTAGTGCACAATTCACATCTCAGTATGTGTATACGGGACATTTTAATCTCATCCAGAAGAAGGAACAGAGGCCTCTGAGGTCTCTCTTGCTGTCTACTACTATACTCCTACAAAAAGAAAACAGGCAATATATTAAAATAAAGAATTTCACTGTAAGCTTTTTAATCCATCATTAATTTCCTCTTTCCTCATAAGACAGTTTCACATTTTAGAATTTAAGAGTGCTGAGATAAATACCCTTTTATGTTTAAAGAAAACAGATTAACTTGGGGAAATCATTGCTTCCTGTTA
The DNA here is from genome assembly GCF_055505025.1 of Bos grunniens. Classification (NCBI taxonomy): domain Eukaryota; kingdom Metazoa; phylum Chordata; class Mammalia; order Artiodactyla; family Bovidae; genus Bos; species Bos grunniens. The sequence continues at coordinate 68,747,684 of NC_141167.1, forward strand.
GAAGGACAAAAAATAGTGTATAAAGGAAAAATATACTAATAGATGGCTTTCTAAATAAAGCATGATCACTGAGCAATACTAAATCCGGTGTCTTCTGTGTCAAATTAATCTCTTCATTATGTGGAACCAGGCTGGCTATTTTATGTTTCAATCCATCTTTAAGAGCAACATTTGATTAATCAAGATAATGATGACAGTTTTTAGCTAGTGACAAATGATACATTTATCCAGGCCTTTTTTCAGATGATCCAAGCTACTGTGAGGAAGAGAAAAAGAAACATCAATTTGGGAGATTAGATTAGTACACCAAGTTTAAACTCTTCACTTACTCTAGCAAACAGGATCATAAATAAGGGTTTGTTAATGTATAAATCTCTACCATAAAAAATGATTATCAAATATAGGACATGCAAACTTGTCTGGATAATTTTATGTTAAGGAACATATAAAAAGTTGCATATTTGGGCTAATTTAAAGTTGGTGGATTTCAAAAACAATGTGACAGAACAATTTCAATTAAACTACTGGAAAGTTACCTTTTACTAAAATCAGAACTGTTTTAAAAGACCCTTCTTAGAAGTAACTGTTAATACAGAGTGAGAGGGCATCTCATTTGTCCTCTTCATTAAAGGTAACTATGTAACTAGTTTGCATAACCTAATCTATCTGTTTATAACAATAGCTCTAATACAGGGGTTGGCAAACAACCCAGCCCACAGGCCGAATCCAGTTGGTCACATGTTTTTGTAAATAAAGTTTTATTGGAACACAGTCACCACAGTTCATTTATGTATTGTCTACTGCTATTTTCACACTACAGTGGAAGAACTGAGTGGTTTTGCAACTAAGACCATATGAGCCACAAAACCTAAAATATTTACTATATGGCCCTTTACTGAAACTTTGCTGACCTCTGCTCTAATATACTAGTTTTCAAACTTTTAGCAGTATAATTCTTTCAAACAAAACCTCACTTTAAAAATCTGAAAGCAATATTCCTAGAATTATTATTTTATAAATTAAAAACAGCATTTACTTAATATAAACGCAATCAATGATTACAACCAGCAGTTTTGTTGAACACAAAATAGAAACCAGGAGTGCCAGATGACAGCTGCAATCAGAGAAGTATCCCTGTTTTTTGGGTTTTGTTTTTTTTTAAATTTTGTTTTGGTTGCAGAGAATTGATTCACACAGATAAGTGGTTGCAAATAGTAACAGTTCTTTTTTAAAGCTCCCTTGCAAACTCAGGATACTCTACAACTAAAAGATGATAGAAGTCTATTCCAAGAAACTGTACAAGTTAACCTGGCAGCCCATGTAAATACGCTGATCTCTAAGGTTTTAAAATTCAGCACTTAGCATTTTTGTTAAGTGTGCCTTTATACTTCCACTTTAAAAACAGATTCTTTTTAATGCAAATGAATTTTTAGCTTACCAAGAGGGTTAATTATTATATGTAAAGTACATAAAACTGCCTGCTAAAAACTCCTTTCCTACTTCTTATGAAAAGTGTTTTCCCCAAATTTCAAACATGTGGTCTTAGTAAGAGCTTCCATGTTCCCAGATAGTACCACCTTCTCAGCCACAGTGATGGACCAAGCCAATCCAATCATTGTCTGTTCCCAGAATTCTTTACCTAGACATCAGAGACAAGACATTTCCACTTACTCATTGATGCTGAAGAAGAAAGTTATGAGAGATATGAGACCTGAATGTTGCAAGAGATGCAAGTACTTTTCAGTCTTTTCTTCCACAGAAGAACTGAATATAAAAGAATGATATTGGTACACCAAGAGAAACAGACATAAAAAACAGAGAGTCTAGTGACACTGCAGACTATGGTTCCAGTTATTCTTAAAGCCTAGCTGCATCCCTGACCTCTCTGTAGTTTGATTATAAAAGGTAATAAATTCCTACCCTTTTTATCTGAGGCAATTTAAGCTAGGTTTGAGTTGAGTATCCTAACAGACACATACACACACATACACATATGCATACACATAAGTGCTTTCATTGCAAATGTATGGGTAAAAGTCTGAAAGGACACTTATGGTAATAGATTTCTGCCATTCTTTATGGCTACCTATTCTATTACATAAACTCCTTTTCTACATTTCTATAATCTGCCCATTCCTTATAAGTCTTAATAAAATGTCAGTTGCAACGGTCCAAGTAGTTTATTATTAGAACTTCAACTAGGGAAGTGTTAAGATAGATCCAAAGAATGGGATGGACTTGGAAGCATACTGAGAAGTAAATCTTCCAGAGATTGGTGCCTGAATGAACATGGGAGAGGACGTAATGAAAGCTGTCAAGGAAAATTTACAAGTTTCTTGCTTTGGTGACTGAATGGTGATGCCATCATCTAAGACAGAATGAAGAAATGGGCAATTCCAGTTGGTTTTTAGCTAAGTTGTAAGTACTTATGAGATTTGTAGATAGAGTTGGAAATGGATTTCACAGGTTCAATGTAGAACAGAAATACAGATGTAGGAATCCTCAGCATTCAATGATGCTAATTGAAAACATGAGACTGAAGCAGATCATCTAAGGATATTATGAAGTGTGAGAAGAGCAGTGAAAAGAAAGAATGGAATCCAGGGGGATATGTTAGGGACAAGCAAAGAAAATAAAAAAGGATCTCATTTTAAAAATGGAGAGAGAGCAGTCAGAGAGATGGAAGGAAAACAACAGTGTGCATTACATAGAAAGCAAAGCTATACAGGACCTCAGAAATGAGGGCATAGCCAACCATACAAAATGTGAGGGAAAGATCAGAGAAGACTGAAAAATCTCTATGGGTTGTGCAGTTAGAATGTACCTACAAAGTACACAATAAAGGCATTTCTGGGAATGCTAGTCTGGAAACGGTTCCTTTAAAAAAAATTAGAGATCTAAAATTTAAATGTATATAATGGAATCAAGAATAAAATGTGAATGTAATAAAAATTCTGTTCTGATTTGTCCTGCTTGTCATTTTTCAAGTGATTAGGTTCTAATTCTGGATGAGGAAGGCAATATTTTACATCTTCTCTGTAGGGTCAGAAGCCAGGGACCATGTTGCTCCACCCAGCTGGAGGAGTTACAAATGATCTATTCTTGAATAGAGTAGATACAAACAGCCTCTCTCTGTTTTTATTACATTTTAAATAAGACTAAAATGCTAACTTATCAGAAATACACTAGAGAAAAAAGAAACAGCGTGGATGTAACCTCCTACTAATGAGGCACTAATGCATAATTATTATAATACACGTACTTCTCTCTACAGACGAATATTTATAAACACTGAAACAGTCTAGTTTGCAGTGAAATCTCATGTACAGATTGCTTTTCTCTTGTGGTTTGTCCTTTTTTCTTATTGTGGTAATTTTTAATGACTTTCACAGGCTCTGCTAATTCTCTGAAAATACTCAATGAACCTGTATACATAATATGTGCTGTCTTCAATGAGTATGTGGAGATGAGCTATTAAGCTACATTAAACACACTACCATCAGTAAAAGTAGCCAGTTATCCCTATTTTAAATACTCAGCATTGAGCAAAAACACAATATGTTAAAACAAAATCAGTTGAATTAAATAATTCCAATGTATGGAGAGGATCAGAAGAATACAAGTAAAGTAATTCAGATTAAACACTGATAAGGCTTGAGGAAGCCCATTACAAAGAACCTTTTCTCTACCCGAGTTCTGTATCAATTGAGAGCTAAACAAGATGGAGATCAGAATATAAGTATTACCAACAAAGGCCAGTCCAAGTTGAAGGACATAGCTTAGGTATGTCAGCAACAGACGGGAGAAACTTCCTTCACTCTATCCCATGTGGTGCTGAAATGCAGCCCTACCTCACTATTAGGAAGATCAAGCATTGAAGAAAAGTATTCTCCAAAGACCGTATCATGTGAATACTATCATTTGTTCATCCAATTTTTATTTTAGAAAATTCACATGAAAATACATAGAGTGCAGAGCATAATTTGAGGATGTTTTTGCTCAATGTTAGGCTCAAGCCTTGTCCCTACGAATGAATTTACAGATTCAGTCAATGTATATCAGGACTTCCCCAGCAGTCCAGTGTTTGGGACTCTATGCTTCCAATGCAGGGAGCACAGGTTCAATCCTTGATAGGGGAGCTAGTATCCCACATACAGCACAGAGCAGCCAAAAAAATTAAAAAAACACATAGTCAGTGCATATCTGTAGATTTATGATTATATCTTTACAAGTTGTTGTGTGGTTCAGTCGCTCAGTCATTTCTGACTCTTTGCAACCCCATGGACTCCAGGCTTCCCTGTCCTTCATCATCTCCTGGAACTTGCTCAAACTCATGTCCATTGAGTCGGTGATACCATCCAACCATCTCATTCTCTGTCATCCCCTTCTCCTCCTGCCTACACTCTTTCCCAGTGTCAGGGTCTTTTCTAATAACAAGGAAAACCAAAGAGAAATGAAGTATATAGATACCCATCCTGCTGTTGAGAGAAGGCAAAACAAAGATGACTAAAATTAATTAACAATTATTTGTATTTCTGGGATCTTCCCTGGTGGCTCAGACGGTAAAGCGTCTGGGTTCAATCCCTGGGTTGGGAAGATCTCCTGGAGAAGGAAATGGCAACCCACTCCAGTATTCTTGCCTGGAAAATATCTTGACTGTAGGCTACAGTCCATGGGGTCGCAAAGAGTCAGACATGACTGAGCAACTTCACTTTCACTTTCACTTTTTGTATTTCTAGGCTTCCCAGGTGGCTGAGTGGGTAAAGAATCTGCCCGCAATGCAGGAGACGCAGAAGTCATAGGTTTGATCCCTGGGTCGGGAAGATCCTCTGGAGGAGGGCATGGCAACCCACTCCAGTTTTCTTGACTGGAGAATCCCGTGGACAGAGGAGCCTGGTGGGCTACAGTCCACAAGGTCATAAAGAGTCAGACATGACTGAAGCAACTGAGCACACACGTACGTACAGGAGTCACCGACTGTTCAATTCTCAGTTTCCATGGGGAGGAATTTTTCTCTTGCCCCACCTCTTTCTCCAACCCACAGAGGTGCCTTAAGGTACCTATATAGTGGTTTGGGGAGAGAAATTGAGCATACAAAGCCTAGCTGCTTTCTCCTATGTGTGTGTATGTTTGTATGTGAGTGTACATATGTTTAGCTGCTTATAGGAAGCACACTTTCTACATTGTATGAACAATGTTAACCATTCATTCAACAAGCCTTCACTGAGTATCTACTTTATTCCAACTAAACTAAGTAGAAATTAATTTTAGTAGACTAAGCCATGGAGATACAAAAGTAAGCAATTAAAATTCCTGAATCCTAAGAAATACCCACCAAAATAAAATTCAAAGAAATAATATACAAATTTCATTCAAGAAATAATGCTACCAAAATGTTAAAAGTTTAGTGTATCCAAATATATAAAAGAATTTATGAAAAAAAATTAGCTTTTCAGAGCAGGAGATAGATATCTTGGTAGCCATCTGGAAAAAAGCAAACTTTATCTATTCCTCATACTTTCAGTTCAGTTCAGTCGCTCAGTCATGTCCGACTCTTTGCGACCCCATGAATCACAACACGCCAAGCCTCTGTGTCCATCACCAACTCCCAGTGTTTACCCAAACTTATGTCCATCGAGTCGGTGATGCCATCCAGCCATCTCATCCTCTGTCGTCCCCTTCTCCTCCTGCCCCCAATCCCTCCCAGCATCAGAGTCTTTTCCAATGAATCAACTCTTCGCATGAGGTGGCCAAAGTATTGGAGTTTCAGCTTTAGCATCATTCCTTCCAATGAACACCCAGGACTGATTTCCTTTAGGATGGAGTGGTTGGATCTCCTTGCAGTCCAAGGGACTCTCAAGAGTCTACTCCAACGCCACAGTTCAAAAGCATCAATTCTTTGGCGCTCAGCTTTCTTCACAGTCCAACTCTCACATCCATACATGACCACTGGGAAAACCATAGCCTTGACTAGACGGACCTTTGTTGGCAAAGTAATGTCTCTGCTTTTGAATATGCTATCTAGATTGGTCATAACTTTTCTTTCAAGGAATAGTGTCTTTTAATTTTATGGCTGCAATCACCATCTGCAGTGATTTTGGAGCCCAAAAAATAAAGTCTGACACTGTTCCCACTGTTTCTGCATCTATTTCCCATGAAGTGATGGGACCAGATGCCATGATCTTCATTTTCTGAATGTTGAGCTTTAAGCCAACTTTTCCACTCTCCTCTTTCACTTTCATCAAGAGGCTTTTTAGTTCCTCTTCACTTTCTGCCATAAGGGTGGTGTCATCTGCATATCTGAGGTGATTGATATTTCTCCCGGCAATCATGATTCCAGCTCGTGCTTCTTCCAGCCCAGCATTTCTCATGATGTACTCTGCGTATAAGTTAAATAAGCAGGGTGACGATATACAGCCTTGACATACTCCTTTTCCTATTTGGAACCAGTCTGTTGTTCCATGTCCAGTTCTAACTGTTGCTTCCTGACCTGCATACAGATTTCTCAAGAGGCAGGTCAGGTGGTCTGGTATGCCCATCTCTTTCAGAATTTTCCACAGTTTATTGTGATCCACACAGTCAAAGGCTTTGGCATATTCAATAAAGCAGAAATAGATGTTTTTCTGGAACTCTCTTGCTCTTTCCATGATCCAGCAGATGTTGGCAGTTTGATCTCTTGTTCCTCTGCCTTTTCTAAAACCAGCTTGAACATCTGGAAGTTCATGGTTCACGTATTGCTGAAGCCTGACTTGGAGAATTTTGAGCATTACTTTACTAGTGTGTGAGATGAGTGCAATTGTGTGGTAGTTTGAGCATTCTTTGGCATTGCCTTTCTTTGGGATTGGAATGAAAACTGACCTTTTCCAGTCCTGTGGCCACTGCTGAGTTTTCCAAATGTGCTGGCATATTGAGTGCGGCACTTTCACAGCATCATCTTTGAGGATTTGAAATAGCTCAACTGGAATTCCATCACCTCCACTAGCTTTGTTCGTAGTGATGCTTTCTAAGGCCCACTTGACTTCACAATCCAGGATGTCTGGCTCTAGGTGAGTGATCACACCATCGTGATTATCTGGTTCATGAAGATCTTTTTTGTACCTCATACCTTAAGCTGGATTAAATTCTAAATGGATCAAAGAGTTTTTAATGCACAAAAATAAAATCTCAAGAGTTCTAGAAGAAATGTGGGGAAATTTTTTATAATAGGGAAGGTCTTTCTAATTATGACTCAAAACCTGAAAGATCTATTTCAATCTGAATGTTTGACTTGGGAAGGATGTGCTTGCAAACTCCCTCATGTAGTTGGCATAATTTATGGCGTCTCATTTTTTCAACACCAGCATCAGAAAGAGCAACTTTCTTATGCTTCCAGTCTCTAACCTCTAAACTGTCTTTTAAAGGACTCATCTGATTAGGTCAGGCCCACCCAAAGAGATAATTTCTCTTTTGATTAAGTCTCTAGTTGATTAGGAACTTTAAATAGATCTGCAAAATCACTTCATTTCTGATAAATTCTCTTGGTTAGAAGCAAGTCACAGGTTCTTCCCCCATTCAAAAAGAGGGAATTAGGCAAGGGCATCACTAAAGAGGAATCACCTTAGGGTATGTGCTGTATCTCCCTAAAATATAGAGTTCTAAGAAGCCTGTTTTTAAAAATCCAGTAGAAAAACTGGCAAAGAAAATGATCAGTTGAAATATACAAGTTCCAGACAAAATATACAAGTAGCTTTTAAATACAAAGAGATGTTCAACTTCATACTTACTAAGAAAAGTGCCTATTTAAAAAACCTTCAGCAAAAATACAGAACTGAAAGTATATTTATCTGGGAAGTAATACACATTCTTGAGCATTGCTAAAAAAGTATGAACTGTCCAATACTTACAGAGAATAATTGGTAACTGGAAATATCTACAAATGTATGTCCCTTTTGATCTAGAAATTACACTCAAAAATTTTTATCCTAAAGATATATCAGCATATATTTGAAATTACACAGATTTCAGCAACACTTGTAAGAGCAAAAGATTGTAAACAACTTAGATATCAGATGTCCAATAGGGGATGAAATAAATTAACTTTGGTATATTCATATTCTAGAATAGTATGCAATTATTTAAAGAATAAGGATGTACATGAAATACTGCTATGGGGAAAAATATGTAGAACAATATATATAACAACTGTCTTTTGTGTAAAAAAAAAGTAAGACTATATTTTATATTTGTTTTCATATATGTAAATAAATTTTGGAGGATATGGATTTATATCTCGAGGGTATATATATCCATTTACATGTATATCTGGATGGATAGATAGTCAATGACGGATAGATAGATAGGCTATTTTACAGCTTATAATCTATGATTGTTTCTCTGATACTACATACTCATCGCCTTAAATCTCCAGGCTTAAACTCGATCAGAATTAAAATTGTATTATTCCAAAATTCAAGACATTCAAGGTGGAAAAATTTCCATAGATCTGCAAACCACCTATTGTTGAATTCATAATTACCCAAATTCACTCTATTTATAGTTCTTGTGCTTTTTCTCCCTCTTCCTATTCTTTAAGGTATTGTAGCAACCCAGTTTTATATCTTATGGATGCTAGTTACACATATTAAGTAGTTATATAATTGATGGAACAAGAGTGAAAAGGAACTGGGGCCTCTGACCATTCCCTCCTGGTAGCTCAACAAATAATCTCCTGACATCTCTAGAATTTTACAACCAGAAAATATTTTTTTGGAACCTATAATCATCTAAGTTGACTTTAGAGAAGGTGGCAACATAAACTCCTATGTTTATCTCTGCTCTCTTGACCACCCTACTAAAATTACAAAAGAGGAATCAAAAGCTACAAACCCACAAAGAAAACAGAAAAGCAGACAAAAATAGAACAGAGAGCTCTATCTCACTTCAATATGAACAAGTGGTCATTTTCACAAAGCAGGAAAACCTGAAGCCTAAGCACGTACAGAGAAAAACTAACTGTAAACAACTTGTCACCAGAACCCCAAGAAAGTAAAGTTCAAGGCAGCAGGAAAATTTGGAGGATAGTCTGTATAAAGCTTTGTTCTTCGAAGTCTATGGACCAGTCACACAGATCTCTCAAAAAGATTGTTAGTGGACTTTCCTGATGGTCCAGAGCTTAAGACTCCATACTTCCACTGCAGAGGGCATGGGTTTGATCCCTGGTCCGGGAAGTTCCATATGTATGGTGTGAACAAAAATAAAAATAAAAAGCTTGACAGAAATGCAGAATTTCAGGCCCCACCTCAGACCCACTGAATTAGGGTCAGATACCTGAACAAGATTCCCAGGTGGTTTGTAAACACATCAAAGTTTGAGAGGCACATTGATTTAAAAGGAATTCAATTCCTAGAACTCCTCCTACAACCCACAGAGGCTGAAACTGCTCCCTCCCACCCCAGCAGAGGATAAGAGATTTTTCTTTTCAGCAGGATTGAAACTGAGAGCTCCCAGACTCAGGGACACTGACATAGCTGAAGACAGGAATGAAGTGACAAAGAAGAGGGCCTCTGCTCAAACCTGCAGAGTGAAGAACAAGGCTCAGTGCAGTTCAGTTCAGTTCAGTCGCTCAGTCATGTCCGACTCTTTGTGACCCCATGAATGGCAGCACACCAGGCCTCCCTGTCCATCACCAACTCCCAGAGTTCACTGAGACTCACATCCATCAAGTCAGTGATGCCATCCAGCCATCTCATCCTCTGTCGTCCCCTTCTCCTCCTGCCCCCAATCCCTCCCAGCATCAAAGTCTTTTCCAATGAGTCAACTCTTCACATGAGGTGGCCAAAGTACTGGAGTTTCAGCTTTAGCATCATTCCCTCCAAAGAAATCCCAGGGCTGATCTCCTTCAGAATGGACTGGTTGGATCTCCTTACAGTCCAAGGGACTCTCAAGAGTCTTCTCCAGCACCACAGTTCAAAAGCAGCAATTCTTCGGCACTCAGATTTCTTCACAGTCCAATTCACTGTGCCTTTAATCTGTTTAGAGCTCCACAGCCTAGCAATAAGTTTCCATTCCCAAGTAGAATATGAGAAATTTCCAACTAGCTCAAGAGGGAAGGCCTACACATGGTGACATACTGACATTTTAGGATTCCCAATAAAAGAGTGAACTAATCATTTTATCATCTCTCCAGTAAAGAGATCAAGGCACACAAACCTGATTCAATCAGAGGAGCAGGGCAGTGTTTTAAATAGTATGTCTTCTGTCTCTGAGGTTAATCTCTGACCCAGCACCCATAGTAAATATAGCAACTGGTCCAACCCATTGGTAATGTCTGTCTTTGAAGTGAAAGTGTTATTCCCTCAGTTGAGTCTGACTCTTTGTGACCCCATGGACTGTAGCCCACTAGGTTCCTTTTTCCATGGAATTCTCCAGGCAAGCACACTGGAGTCTGTTGCCATTCCCTTCTCTAGGGGATCTTCCCCAACCCAGGGATTGAACCCTGGTCTCCCACATTGCAGGCATATTCTTTACCATCTGAGCCATATTACTCCTTTTCACAGATGAGAAATTTGCAAGTTAGAGGGACTACATAGACCAACAAATAAAATGTCAAGACTGAACATACACCTACCACTTTTGCTCCCTCCAGAAGCATCACTTATTTTAAATGAGATATGGTAATCATGAAAGATGGCAATATTTTTGGACACTGGTAAATATTGAGAATGGTAAGTGACATAGCAGACCCTACAACACTTGACTCTCAAACTAGTAGTAAAGAAAGCAGTGAACCAATATAATTGATAAAGCAGAATCCCTGCTATGATTGAGAGTAAGAATTCCAGGGTCCTTCTGCAAGTGAGGTGAAGTGAGGAAAGTGACTTTAAAAAAGGACTGTCTGAAACCTTGGTTTAAGAGGCAAAATTAGATCCCCACATCTCCTCCACTCCTGCCCCTCTCTCATCTAAGAAAAGAGATGAAATTAATACTATAGAAAAAGCAAACAGGGTGGGTAACAAGGTCCATGAACAGGAAATACCAGGTCCAGTTGAGAGCAGGTTGTTGCTGTTCAGTCATTCAGTCTTTGCAACCCCATGGACTGCAGCACACTAGGCTTTCCTGTCCTTCACTATCTCCCAGTGCTTGCTCAAACTCATGTCTGTTGAGTCAGTGATGCTATCCAATCATCTCATCCTCTATCACCCTCTTCTCCTCCTGCCCTCAATCTTTCCCAGGATCAGGGTCTTTTTCAATGAGTCAGCTCCTCACATCAGGTGGCCAAAGTGTTGGAGCTTCAGCTTCAGCATCAGTCCTTCAAGTGAATATTAAGGGCTGATTTCCTTTAGGATTGACTGATTTGATCTCCTTGTTGTCCAAAGGACTCTCAAGAGTTTTCTTCAGCACTAAAATTCGAAAGCATCAATTCTTCGGCACTCGCCTTCCTTATGGTCCAACTCTCACATCCACACATGATTACTGGAAAAGCCACAGCTTTAGAGCTTTGTTGGAAAAGTGATGCCTCTGCCTTTTAATAAGCTGTCTAGGTTTGTCATAGCTTTTCTCCCAAGGAGCAAACATCCTTTAATTTCATGGCTGAAGTCACCATCTGCAGTGATTTTGGAGCCCCAAAAAATAAAATCTGTCACTGTGTTCTTTTTTTTTTTCCAGCTCTTTGCCGTGAAATAATGGGACCAGATGCCATGATCTTAGTTTTTTGAATGTTGAATTTTAAGCCAGCTTTTTCACTGGAGGAATGCTGTACTTAAAACATACTTATCTCCTTGGCCCTCAGAATATTGGCAGTCACGCATTTGCCCTCCAGGCAGAAGACTGTAGGCATCTTTGTAACCCCACTAGAGTCTGAATAGTCCAAGAGGAAAGTCCTAAAGACACTGATACTAGTGGTTCGTCAGTAAACCAATTTATCTCCAGGGAGGAGAGAAAATAAACCAAGCTATATGTGCAAAGATGTTCACTAAAGCACTTTGTATCATAAAAACTGGAAGAAGTCTTAAAAATGACTTAACAAATTAGGTCCATTTATTAAAGGATAATGCACTAATATGGCATGATCTCCAAGACATACTGAAAAACAAAAACAAATAATGTTCAGAAGAGTAAATATAACATACTACCATTTCTATTTAAACATGTATATTTATACCATTCACACCTATTTGTACACACACAGACATCTATGCTTGTATTTCAAAAGAAAATGTTGAGTGCATTTCTGGAAATATTTAACAACAGCAACATCTGGAGAGAGGAATTGTGAGTCTAGAATGGGAGGAAGATATTTTTATTGTATATATGTGATTAACTTGTTTACCACATGTATGCATTTTTCCACTTAAAAAATAAAATACTGAAAGGCTATTTTTAGAAGCTACATATCTTCATCTGAAGCATTAGCCATATTAGAAATAAAAAATTCCCAAATCTATATCCTTGACCTAGAATTCTCGCTTGACACTGGGACATTTAGGTTAAAATTCAACAAGTCTAAATCTAAGCTTCTGGTCTGGCTATCTCACCCACAACTACCACTGCCATCAAACATGTTTCTGTTCCTACCCTGCCTGATTCCACCATACCTCATCCAGGCTGTTGAGTCAGAAACCTAAAAGCTACACAAAACTCCAACTTTCCCCCCACCCTCTACTTCCAGTCACCAAATGATTATCAATTCTACCTCCTAAATTGCTCACAATCTATACCCAACCTGCCATCCCCTCTCCATTAACACAGTTATCATACCTCTACCAGATTACTCAATATCTTTCTTACTAACTCTACATATATTTCTCTTGAATCATATTCCACACAATTGCCAAGATGATCCTTCAATAGCCCCAATGTGATCGGCCATTTCCTTGCTTAAAATCCTTCAATAGTTCCTTGTCTTCTTATTATATAACGATAATCTGGCCCCTGCCTACCTCATCTACCACCTCTCCACTCTTTATTTCCCTTACCTCCACAACACAACTCTGCTACTCCAAACACCTGCAGGCTCCCAATTTCCTCATGTGGAGCCCACATTGTTCTCTCTTCTGGAAGTATTTTTGTCCCCTCTTCTACCTAACTTTCATTATTCCTTGGTGTTATTTAACTTGGTCCCACTGCTCTTTATATTATCTCTCATTGTCTTATCCTAGAGTTCTTTCACATTTCCACATACTTAATGTGCTCCCAGTAAATATTTGTCGAATAAACAAAGCAAACTTAAAAAAAACCAGGTGTCATTCTCATGCAGGTAATGACAACTCCTCCACCCTAAAATAAGGTCTTTCTTGAAAACAGTAATTCTTGTCAATGCATTTTTTTATTCTTGTTGATACAAATTGCTCTCCTAACTTCCACCCCAATATACCTTTGGTGAGTAATGTTTTTATGCTGTGTCTTAAAAATGAAAGCAGCCATGTACACAGAGAGGCCTACTGAGAGGTACTAACAAGGACATATGACAAAATTAGTATGAATGACTCAAGCAAGAAAATAATGGTTTTAATCATAAAATATTAAAGAACAGTTTACAATCTACTTGTCGTTAATTCTTTAAAATTTCTGCAATGTCAATAAAAGAAAAACTCCAACTCATTTAACCTAGGAAAGATTATAGGTCAGTAGTAAACATGTTTGCTGAACAATGGAATTAGGAAAACTCAAACTATACAAAGCCCTTATGCGAAATGAAAAGCATTCAAACTTCAACTCATTTTCCTGTTGCCTAAATGTCCTGTACTTGCAAAAACATTCTTCATCACCTTGACAGTTTTCTTTTGTATACAAATTTTATTTACCTGCATTATTAATGCTACTTTTGTTTGTGCCCATACCTTAATTTTTCTCTCTTCATTCACCTGTCATGAGTGTTTTGATTCACATTTCAAGATATGATAAACAAAATATTTCTTTGGGAAACTGGGTAATGTCACCAATGTTTTTGTACTGCTAAAAGATTATTCTTTTTTCCCAGTTTTCTTAAAAAATGAGCATTTCTCCTTATTAATAAACTGTCAGTCACTGAAATCATACTTTAAACTGTATTGAATGGATAAAAGATAGACTTTAAAGTATGGATTGTGTGTCAGAAAATATGGTACTTATATACTCCAGGGAGCAAGCAATTCACAATACGAGATATGTGCCTTCAGGAAAAATTCCTCAGGCTAATAATAGCAAACAGCAATCAGTATTGTTCATGAGAGTATTATTTTAGTTGTACAGCTAAAATCTTCATGTTTGCTAGCATGATTCCATATAGCACACAATGCCTATGCTCAAAACCTGTTTAATTTAGCCAGAAGTTTCATTAAAGCAAAAGTTTTGGATGAAAATACAAAGGGTTGGGATTATAGTGAGATAGAGTGCTCAACTTTAATTGAAAAGGAACGGGGAGATTAAGTCTTTTAGATCTTTTAAAAAATGTACTTGTAGCTTTCTCTGTTTCATTTTACAATAAACTAAACTGTAATTACTCCAAAGAGAGAGAGCAAGTCTGCCTTTTTGCAAAAGTTCTTTCCAAAGCTAAGAAAGAACAACGCCTCACCAACTCCCACTGAAAGCACAAAGATCCAGTTGAGTAATTAGGAGACCATATGTACAAACACCCCATGTTTTCAAACAGATAAGCTCATTGGGAAGAAAAAAGTTTTGTCTTTGATTTATTTCAGAATGATAAAATGAAAGGGACAGCAATACATATTTTAAGCCCTATGAATTAACAATGCAGCTTTAAAATAAAGTGGTAAAAAACCTTTGAACTAACAAAGGTACATCACCGTACACTTTTTTTCTTACAAGCGCCTAGTAAAGGAAATCATGCTAGATGGAGGGACCAGCTGGCTTTTGCAGCCACACCTTTAGTAACATAACCCATTTCCAGACTGCATCAATCCAGGCAAAATGGACCACACAGTTGACTCCTCTTGGACCTCTCCTCCTATCACATAGAGCAGTTTTTAGTCCAATGCCCCAGAAAGCACTCACTCCCTGGCTCATCTCTGAGTGTCTCTTTGTACTAGCCCAAAGCCTGAAATTCTGCAGGGTACATTAAGTTGATTAAAGAAGTCCCAGAGACTACCTAGGCTTTTACACTGCCTTTTAGATTAAAGACAAAAAAAAAAAAAAATGCTCCCTTCTTCTGAGGATGTTTCAGTTTTGGTTGGGGAGGTAATTCTGTTGAGATGTTGGGTTTTCTGATTTTTTTTTTTTTTTTTTTGCTGGTTTCACTTTACCTTCTCTGTGGTTTTCAGAGGTCAACAAAAACAAAAAGGCTCTTACATCATAAAAAAAGAGGAGGCTTTTACTACTACAAATGATTTCTAACTACTCCTTTGTTCCAAAAAGACAGCAGTTACAGCTGCTGAAATTTTAGAAGTCATCCCTGCGTCCTGGTGAAACATTCATCTTGGACCCTAGAAAAAGAGCCTTATGTAAGTATCAGTAAGTTCCCTAAATGAACTTAGATGTAAATGACTCTTCAGTCAATTAAAATCTAAAGGAAAAACTGGAGGCCAAAAATATTAAATAATCTCTGTACAAACCAACCATAAACACATGAAAGAACCAAGGAAATGAAATGGGACACAACACAGTCTGAGTATCTATTTTCTATCATACCAGGAAAAGGGAAAGCATGGGTATGAGAGTTGAACTCCCTGTTGTTTAACTAGCTTCACCAATTGTATGAGCTCAGGAAAAGTACTCAAACTCAAAAGCTCAGTTTTCTCATCTATAAAAATGAGGGCTCTTCAGAGATAAATCCACGCACCTATGGACATCTTATCTTTGACAAAGGAGGCAAAAATATACAATGAAGAAAAGATAATCTCTTTAACAAGTGGTGCTGGGAAAACTGGTCAACCACCTGTAAAGGACTGAAACTTGAATACTTTCTAACACCATCCGCAAAAATAAACTCAAACTGGATTAAAGATCCAAATGTAAGACCAGAAACTGTAAAACTCCTAGAGGAAAACTTAGGCAGAACATTCTCTGACATAAATCACAGCAAGATCCTCTATGACCCATCTCCCAGAGTAATGAAAATAAAAACAAAAATAAACACTTCAGTTCAGTTCAGTCGCTCAGTTGTGTCCGACTCTTTGTGACCCCATGAACTGCAGCACGCCAGGCCTCCCTGTCCATCACTAACTCCCGGAGTTTATCCAAACCCATGTCCATCGAGTCGGTGATGCCATCCAACCATCTCATCCTCTGTCATCCCCTTCTCCTCCTGCCCCCAATCCCTCCCAGCATCAGGGTCTTTTCCAATGAGTCAACTCTTCGCATGAGGTGGCCAAAGTATAGGAGTTTCAGCTTTAGCATCAGTCCTTCCAATGAACACCCAGGACTGATCTCCTTTAGGATGGACTGGTTGGATCTCCTTGCAGTCCAAGGGACTCTCAAGAGTCTTCTCCAACACCACAGTTCAAAAGCATCAATTCTTCGGCACTCAGCTTTCTTCACAGTCCAACTCTCACATCCATACCTGACCACTGGAAAAACCATAGCCTTGACTAGACGGACCTTTGTTGGCAAAGTAATGTCTCTGCTTTTGAATATGCTATCTAGGTTGGTCATAACTTTCCTTCCAAAGAGTAAGCTGCAATTTACTTTCATGGCTGCATTTAATTTCATGGCTGCAGTCACCATCTGCAGTGATTTTGGAGCCCATAAAATTAAAGTCTGACAAAGTTTCCACTGTTTCCCCATCTATTTGCCATGAAGTGATGGGACCAGATGCCATGATCTTCGTTTTCTGAATGTTGAGCTTTAAGCCAACTTTTTCACTCTCCTCTTTCACTTGCATCAAGAGGCTTTTTAGTTCCTCTTCACTTTCTGCCATAAGGGTGGTGTCATCTGCATATCTGAGGTTATTCATATTTCTCCCAGCAAGTGTGATTCCAGCTTATGCTTCTTCCAGCCCAGCGTTTCTCATGATGTACTCTGCATAGAAGTTAAATAAGCAGGGTGACAATATAAAGCCTTGACGTACTACTTTTCGTTTTTGGAACCAGTCTGTTGTTCCATATCCACTTCTAACTGTTGCTTCCTGACCTGCATATAGGTTCCTCAAGAGGCAGGTCAGGTGGTCTGGTATTCCCATCTCTTTCAGAATTTTCCACAGTTTATTGTGATCCACACAGTCAAAGGCTTTGGCATAGTCAATAAAGCAGAAATAGATGTTTTTCTGGAACTCTCTTGCTTTTTCCATGATCTAGTGGGTGTTGGCAGTTTGATATCTGGTTCCTCTGCCTTTTCTAAAACCAGCTTGAACATCTGGAAGTTCACGGTTCACGTATTGCTGAAGCCTGGCTTGGAGAATTTTGAGCATTATTTTACTAGTGTGTGAGGTGAGTGCAATTGTGCGAGAGTTTGAGCATTCTTTGGCATTGCCTTTCTTTGGGATTGGAATGAAATCTGACCTTTTCCAGTCCTGTGGCCACTGCTGAGTTTTACATGTTTGCTGGCATATTGAGTGTCAGCACTTTCACAGCATCATCTTTTATGATTTGAAATAGCTCAACTGGAATTCCATCACCTCCACTAGCTTTGTTCTTAGTGATGCTTCCTAAGGCCCACTTGACTTCACAGTCCAGGATGTCTGGCTCTATGTGAGTGATCACATCATCATGATTATCTGGGTCGTGAAGATCTTTTTTGTACAGTTGTTCTGTGTATTCTTGCCACCTCTTTTTAATATCTTATGCTTCTGTTAGGTCCATACCATTTTAAGTCCATACCGTTTCTGTCCTTTATTGAGCCCATCTTTGCATGAAATGTTCTCTTGGTATCTCCAATTTTCTTGAAGAGATCTCTAGTCTTTCCCATTCTGTTGTTTTCCTCTATTTTTTTGCACTGATCACTAAGGAAGCCTTTTTTATCTCTCCTTGCTATTCTTTGGAACTCTGCATTCAGATGTTTATATCTTTCCTTTTCTCCTGTGCTTTTCACTTTTATTCTTTTCACAGCTATTAGTAAGCCCTCCTCGAACAGCCATTTTGCTTTTGTGCATTTCTTTTTCTTGGGGATGGTCTTGATCCCTGTCTCCTGTACAATGTCACAAACCTCCGTCCATAGTTCATCAGGCACTCTATGTATCAGATCTAGTCCCTTAAATCTATTTCACACTTCCACTGTATAATCATAAGGAATTTTATTTAGGTCATACTTGAGTGGTCTAGTGGTTTTACCTACTTTCTTCAATTTAAGTCTGAATTTGGCAATAAGGAGTTCATGATCTGAGCCACAGTCAGCTCCCAGTCTTGTTTTTGCTGACTGTATAGAGCTTCTCCATCTTTGACTGCAAAGAATATAATCAATCTGATTTTGGTGTTGACCATCTGGTGATGTCCATGTGTAGAGTCTTCTTTTGTGTTGTTGGAAGAGGGTGTTTGCTATGACCAGTGCGTTCTCTTGGCAAAACTCTATTAGCCTTTGCCCCGCTTCATTCCATATTCCAAGGCCAAATTTGCCTGTTACTTCAGGTGTTTCTTGACTTCCTACTTTTGCATTCCAGTCCCCTATAATGAAAAGGACATCTTTTTTGGGTGTTAGTTCTAAAAGGCCTTGTAGGTCTTCATAGAACCATTCAACTTCAGCTTCTTCAGCATTACTGGTTGGGGCATAGGCTTGGATTACTGTGATATTGAATGGTTTGCCTTGGAAATAAACAGAGATCATTCTGTTGTTTTTGAGATTGCATCCAAGTACTGCATTTCGGACTCTTTTGTTGACCATGATGGCTACTCCATTTCTTCTAAAGGATTCCTGCCCACAGTAGTAGATATAATGGTCATCTGAGTTAAATTCACCCATTCTAGTCCATTTTAGTTTGCTGATTCCTAGAATGTAGACGTTCACTCTTGCCATCTCCTGTTTGACCACTTCCAGTTTGCCTTGATTCATGGACCTAACATTCCAGGTTCCTATGCAATATTGCTCTTTACAGCATCGGATCTTGCTTTTATCACCAGTCACATCCACAACTGGGTATTGTTTTTGCTTTGGCTCCATCCCTTCATTCTTTCTGGAGTTATTTCTCCACTGATGTCTAGTAGCATATTGGGCACCTACCGACCTGGGGAGTTCCTCTGGTGGCTCAGACGGTAAAGTGTCTGCCTACAATGCAGGAGACCTGGATTCGATCCCTGGGTTGGGAAGATCCCCTGGAGAAGGGGATGGCAACCTACTCCAGTATTCTTGCCTTCCCCCCTCAAAAAAGGAGGGGGGGCTCAAAGAAAAACAAACAAATGGGACCTAATTAAACTTAAAAGCTTTTGCGCAACAAAGGAAACTATAAGCAAGGTGAAAAGGCAGCCTTCAGAATGGGAGAAAATAACAGCAAATGAAACAACTGACAAGGAATTAATCTCCAAAATATACAAGCAGCTCATGCAGCTCAATACCAGAAAAATAAACGACCCAATCAAAAATGGGCCAAAGAACTAAACAGACATTTCTCCAAAGAAGACATACAGATGGCTAAAAACACATGAAAAGATGCTCATCATCACTCACTACCAGAAAAACGCAAATCAAACCCACAGTGAGTTTGAGGTACCATCTCACGTCAGTCAGAACAGCTGTCATCAAAAAGTCTACAAAAAATAAATGTTGGAGAGGGTGTGGAGAAAAGGGAACCCTCTTACACTGTTGATGAGATGCAAACTAGTACAGCCACTATGGAAAACAGTGTGGAGATTCCTTAAAAAACTGGAACTAGAACTGCCATACGACCCAGCAATCCCACTGCTGGGCATACACACTGAGGAAACCAGAACTGAAAGAGACATATGTACCCTAATATTCATTGTAGCACTGTTTACAATAGCTAGAACACAGAAGCAACCTAGATGTCCATCAGCAGACAAATGGATAAGGAAGTTGTGGTACTTATACACAATGGAATATTACTCATCTATAAAAAAAAAAAGAATGCATTTGAGTCAGTTCTTTTTTTTAATTTATTTATTTTTTTATTTTTTTGAGTCAGTTCTAATGAGGTGGACTGGAGCCTATTATACAGAGTGAAGTAAGTTAGAAAGAGAAACACCAATACAGTATATTAACACATATATATGGAATTTAGAAAGACAGTAACAAGGACCCTATATGCAAGAAAGCAAAAGAGACACAGATGCAAAGAACAGACTTTTGGACTATGTGGGAGAAGGCAAGGGTGGGATGATCTGAGAGAATAGCATTGAAACATGTATATTACCATATATAAAATAGATAACCAGTGCAAGTTTGATGCATGAAGCAGGGCACTCAAAGCCAGTGCTCTGGGACAACCCAGAGGAATGGAGTGGGGAGGGGCTCAGGATGGGGGGACATATGTACACCCATGGTTGATTCATGTCAATGTATGGCAAAAACCACCACAATATTATAAAGTAATTATCCTCCAATTAAAATAAATAAATTAATTTTTTAAAGAAAAAAACTATAAATGTGAGCTTGTAACTCTTAAACATCTATAATGCCAAAATAAAAGTATAAATTAAGTGCAGACCAAACTATTAATCAATAAAATTCAAATAAACAACTTCACACACAAAAAAACTTACTAGATAAATAAATACTAAGAGTATAATGTACAACAATGACAAAAAAAATAAGGGCTCTTAAAAAAGTTTAAAGAGAAAAGTAACAAGTATTTAGCACAATACCTAGCATATAGTACATGTACTCAATACATTTTTTAATAACTATTGCTATTGCATTTGAAATATATTCTGCTGTTCAACAAAGCAATTTTAGAAATTGCATACAGTATGGTTTTGGACTTTAGACTTAGTCCAAGAGATTAGATTTTAGTTCTGGCTCTGCCATTTATTTGCTGTGGTAAGTAAGTAAGAAAGCTTAAGTAAGCTTTGAAGCCTCTATATCTTCATCTGTAAAAATGAGGGCATTACACCATGTTAGAGATTTGTGTGTCCAAGTTCAGTTCAGTTGCTCAGTCGTGTCTGACTCTTTGTGACCCCATGAACTGCAGCACGCCAGGCCTCCCTGTCCATCAGCAAGTCCCGGAGTCCACCCAAACCCATGTCCATTGAGTCAGTGATGCCATCCAACCATCTCATCCTCTGTCATTCCCGTCTCCTCCTGCTCTCAATCTTTCCCAGCATCAGGGTCTTTTCCAATGAGTCAGTTCTTCGCATCAGGTGGCCAAAGTATTGGAGTTTCAGCTTCAGCATCAGTCCTTCCAATGAACACCCAGGACTGATCTCCTTTAGAATGGACTGGTTGGATCTCCTTGCAGTGCAAGGGACTCTCAAGAGTCTTCTCCAACACCACAGTTCAAAAGCATCAATTCTTCTGTGCTCAGCTTTCTTTATAGTCCAACTCTCACATTCATACATGACCACTGGAAAAACCATAGCCTTGACTAGATGGACCTTTGTTGACAAGGTAATGTCTCTGCTTTTTAACATTCTGTCTAGGTTGGTCATAGCTTTCCTTCCAAGGACTAAGCATCTTTTAATTTCATGGCTGCAATCACCATCTGATTTTGGATATTTTTCTGTGTGTCCAAATTCCTTAGCACTGCACTGAACGAACAGAAGTGGATTACTGCTATTTCTCCAAATCCTATTCCACTTGGCCAAATGAAAGTTTTATTTCTCTTTCCTAACTCCATATCTCAATAAACCTCCCCATTTCAGTAAACAATACAGCCTTTCAACAAGCTTGTCAAGAAAAAAACCTTGGAATCCTCCTTGATACTTCTCTTTTTTTCATATCCCATATCAAATGCAACATCAATCCTATTGGTAGCTGCCCACAATATATATCCAGAATTTGACTACTTCTCCTTACATCTACAGTTGTCTTTCCAATCCAGTTCACCATCATCTCCGGCATGGATTACTGCAATAGCCTATTTCCTGTTGGACTGCTTCCTTACAATTATGAAATAGCCCTCTGATCTCGTATAATGCTTCTCAGTTTACAGGTCTATTTTGTCTGATACCAGTAAGTATATAACTTTGATATAAATAAGTGTCACTTGGTGTTCCTAAGCTCATATTTTCTTATCCATTTACTTTTACCGTATGTCCTTGAATATTTGCATCCTTTAAACTTTGTAATCAGCCCACAGTTGTTTGTATTTTTATCCAGTCTTACAACCTCACTCTTTTACATGGAGTATTTAGTTTAACATTTACTTACAATGCAGTTATTGATATAGTAGGTTTATAGCTATGATTTTACCATTTGTTTTTTATTTTACTCTTTTATATTCTTTTTATTCTCTTTTCTTTCATTTGTTGGATTAATCACATATATTTTGCATCTTTTCCTCTGATAATTATTATACTAGTTTTTTTTCATTATTCTTGTACAGATTACATAGATTACATCATGAATACTTGAGTTATTACATTCTAGTATAAATTATTACCTTATTATTTTCCAATACTACTAGAAAACTAGAATACTTTAATTCTACTTATCCTCTCTTGCTGTTTGCATTATTTTTATCATGCACCTAATTAAACTTCAGTTTAAGACTCCAAAAGATACTACTATTATTGTTTTATACAGATAATATTCATTTCTATTTACCTACATATTTCCCCTGTCATTCCCTATTGAATTCATATGCTTCTCTCTGAAGAACTCCCTTAACTATTTCTTTTAATATAGGCCTGGTGGGAAAAAAAATTCCCTCCAATTTTATTTGTCTGAAAATTTCTTTATTTCATGCTAATTTCTCAAATTTATTTTCACTGCGTATTGACTTCTGCAGTTTTTTCTTTCTGCATGCTAAAGATGCTATTCCACTGCCTTCTGACTTTTTTGGTCTCAGTTGACAAGTCATATGTAGGTCTTACTGATGTTCCTGTGAAAGTAATGTCTTTCTCCAGATGAATTAAGATTTTCTCCAGTTACTACCTTTTTAGCAGTTTTATATATGCAATGACAGGTATTGTTTTCATTGCATTATGCCACATAAATCTATGGATTTATGTCTTAATAGCTTTAGAAAATTGTTAGCCATTAACTCTTTGAATATTACTTACAGTCTATTCTCTTCTCCTCTCCTTATGGAATTTCAATTACATGTCCTTTTCAGAATGTTCTACATTGCTCTTATCTGTTTTTCTATTATTTTTCTCTTTGTGCTTATGCTTGGGTATTTTCTATTATCCTGTCTTCTGATTAAAAACAAAAATGACAGAGACTTCACATAATGTTATCTTCTACCAGAAAGGCTTTCCTCTTTGAGAATAGAAAGGACAGCTATTGCGTCCACATGTTCTAAGTTGCTTCAGTCATGTCTGACTCATTGTAACCTTATGGACTGTAGCCAACCAGGCTCCTCTATCCATGGGATTTTCCAGGATTCTCCACCCCAGTGGGAATGGTTGTGGGTTGCCATGCCTTCCTTTGGGGGACCTTCCCAACCCAAGGATCAAATCCATGTCTCTTATGTCTCCTGCACTGGCAGGTAAGTCCTTTTATCACTAGAGACACCTGGGAAGCCCAAGAATAACTATTAGAGGAACTAATTATTCTCAAATCAGTCAGGGATTGAGTTGGATCGGGGCTGTGGTAGTTTTGTTAAACTCAATCTAGTTATACTTGACCCTAAATAGCTCTCTAGGGCTTTTAACTATAAACTGGGAGGACTTTGACTTCCCAAATCTGAAAGATGAAGGGAAATTCACTTCTGCCCTTCAGATGTTTACTGCTTAGTTCTTTATCTTCCTCCTCCACACAGCTTCAAATGTGGCAAATGTCTTCAAGGGAAGATCAGTTATGTATCTGAGTCTCCTTAAGTCTCCAATTTTGCTATTCCAGCCCCCAAAAGTCAAAATTTCTGTTAGTTTTTCACTTCCCAAGAAGGGTCCTCTGCAGAAGGTCAGGTCTAGATTTTTGACCTCTAGATGCACCCAGATTTGATTAAGCGTGCCAGATTATCTGGAAAATCCCATGGACAGAGGAACCTGGTGGGCTGCAGTCCATGGGGTCGCTAGGAGTTGGACACAACTGAGCGACTTCACTTTCACTTTTCACTTTCATGCATTGGAGAAGGAAATGGCAACCCACTCCAGTGTTCTTGCCTAGAGAATCCCAGGGACGGGGGAGCCTGGTGGGCTGCCATCTATGGGGTCGCACAGAGTCAGACAGGACTGAAGCGACTTAGCAGCAGCAGCAGCAGCCAGATGAAAAGTAACTGTGAATCAGTTCACCAGTCCTTCTAGGGATTTCATCCTTTTTTTTTTTTTTAATAATTTTAACATTTATTATATTTAATATAATGTCCATATTCAAAATTTCTAGTTCAACCAATAGAGTCCTTTAGAGGTATGTATATCCCAATCCAAGATCAAATTAAAAATTATACATTCCCTTTGGATGTCACAGCTTTTTAATCTCTTCTCATCTACAACAGTCTCCACACCACCACCTTTTCTCTCTTTTATGTCATTTTAAAAAGGAATCCATGTTAGTTGCCCTGAAGAATATCCCTTATCCTGGACTTGTTTTCACATGATTAGATTTAGGTGAAGATAGTTTTGAAAGACAGCTACACAGATGATGTTGCACACTTCTCCATTACATTAGGAGTCATGCAGTATCAGCTGTCTTATTATTGGTGAGACTAAGTTTGTTCACTTCTCCCCTCTGTCTTCAATACGTAATCTGTAAGGGTGCTTTGAGTCCCTGTGACTATTTGGTTCCCTTACTAACTATTCATCCAGCTGTTTTAACCAATTATTCACTAATGATTCTTGTTTGAATAAAAGATTACATTGGTGGCTGCAAAAATTAAAAAGATAATGATATTTTAAAGGTCTGCTTTGGTACTGCCAGAAATATCACTGACTCCTTTCGAGAAAAGGAATTTCAGGTCTTACTGAAAACAAGTTCGCTTTGCATTTGCATTGGTGTGAAGCTGTATAATTTAGTATGTATATATAAGATCTATTGGTGGACAGAGGAAGGGAGGAAGGATATCTCATCCTAGAATGGTTTGGGTACAGTGTATGAGGATTTCAAAAGGTAACAAATCAGAAATCTACTAGATCTGTCAGCCTCCACATTGAAGCCTTTGTCTGTTTTGTTTTGGGGCCTCCTTCCTGGAAGAGTCCTTGTTTCCTAAGCATCACAAATCTATAAGATAGTTCACTCTTAAGCTTTTTAATCACCTGTGAAGCCTCCAAGTTTAGCAGGTGTCTTATGGGGAAAAGAGGCCATGCATCTAATATCCCTCCAGTCTTGAATTTTGTCACTCTGGATCCACACAACCACTAAAAGCTTTATTTTCCTAGAAGCAGCCTTCAGCCTGAGCCAAATTCTGATCCTTAGGCCATGCCCAGAACCATCAAATGCCCTCAGCTAGGGAAATGGCTCCTGATCATCAGCTTTCCTTTCTGAAATTAGAGTCCATCTTGTCCTCATTCCTCCCAGAGCTCACTGTTGCTTTTTAAATTGTTTTGAAATTTATCCAGATTTTTATAATTGTTTTCAGTAGGAACACTGCCTTGACACAACCTACTGCATCATGCCTAGAGGTGGAAAACTAAGTCTCCTAAAAGCCTTTGCTGCTTCCACTCTGGCCACACTGTAGGGTATTGGCCACACAGAAGCCAAAATGATCCTTTAAAATCACAAATCAGATCATACCATACCCCCATTGCACTTCTAATAAAATCCAAACTCCTTATCATACCTACAAAGACCTATGTGTTCTTGCCCTGATACTTCTCTGACCTCATCTCTTAGCTTTCTCTTATTTGTTCACTGAATTCCAGAACAGTGACCAGAATTTAACTACTAGACATACATTGTAGGAAGGTGCTCCAGGCCTTCTAGTTCTTTTTCAAGCATGCTCACTGGATATCTGTCCTTGTCCCCTGCCCTGTCTCTATCACATAATAAAAGCTCTAGAAGCCCAGAGACGTTGTCTACTTTTTGGACCAATTTACTCCCAGCACCTGAAATAGTACCTGGCCATCTCATAAAGTAAAGTGAAAGTCGCTCAGTTGCATCCAACTCTTTGTGACCCTACGGAGTATAGCCTGCCAGGCTCCTCTGTCCATGGAATTCTCCAGGCCAGAATACTGGAGTTGGGTAATCTTTCCCTTCTCCAGGGAATCTTCTCAACCCAAGGATCGAACCCAGATCTCCCACATTGCAGGCAGATTCTTTACCATCTGAGCCACCAGGGAATCCAGTCATATCATAAGTTCTAGATAAATATTTACTTAATAAATTAATGAATGAATTTAAGCTGCCTTGGCTAAAATGTGGCTGGGGTTCTCAAGTCCTATAATAACAGCTTCCTCTTACTGCCTATGATAGCCTAGATAACTGAGAATTAACCACATATTTTTTAATGAAAATTTAATTAAACTCTCATAAGAAACCTGAAACATGTCAAAGCAAGGTGGGGTTCCAATTACCACAGTTTGGAAATCAAATGAATTACTAAGATTCCTTCCAGTTCTAATGTTCTAGTCAAAAATAACATTGGGAGAAAAGCTGAAGCTGAATATCCTAACAGGCTTACTTCACTGATAATTTTTTTTAAACAAAAAAAAATATGTCCTAAGAGGTCATAATAATCAAGAAGCTAAATGTTACAGGCAAAAAGATCAATAACTATGTACTTACTTGGTAGCTCCTACTTATTTTCTGGTGAAACCTATTCACTTTAGTGTCAGGTTTTGGGAATCCAATCAAGATTAATTCTAGGATTCCTTCTAAACAAAAATGACACTTCTCCAGAATGCATTAGTGTCGATACAACTAGATATATTTACGGCAATTTCATGCTGCTGCTACTGCTGCTAAGTCGCTTCAGTCCTGTCCAACTCTGTGTGACCCCATAGACAGCAGCCCACCAGGCTCCCCCATCCCTGGAATTCTCAAGGCAAGAACACTGGAGTGGGTTGCCATTTCCTTCTCCAATGCATGAAGGTGAAGCACTCAGTCGTGACCAACTCTTAGTGACCCCATGGACTGCAGCCTACCAGGCTCCTCCATCCATGGGATTTTCCAGGCAAAAGTACTGGAGTGGGGTGCCATTGCCTTCTCCAGTGATTTCATGAGTGTAGCTCAAATTTTTGCAGTTTTTCAGTTTCAGTTCATTAAAAGCTTAGGCATAGAGTTATACAAGTTTCATTTGCAGGCATGAAGGAGTAAAATACAGTGTTCGCAATAACCTATGCTCTACTTTACCTGAAGATAAAAAAGGATTTCATGTTTATGGAACTTCACAGAAGTAATATGAGACTACACAAGGACCAAATAATTCTAGTCTCTGAGAAGAACTACATTTCATCAAAAGAGGTCATTAGTAACCACTCACATGGACCTGGAATTTTCTTCCCATCTGTATAAAATGTATCAATTTGTTCTCTCCATCTCTGGGCAGTGAAAGTGAAAGTCACTCAGTCCTGCCTAACTCTTTGAGATCTCATGGACTATACAGTTCATGGAATTCTCCAGGCCAAGATGCTGGAGTGGGTAGCGTTCCCTTCTGCAGGGGATCTTCGCAACCCAGGGATCAAGCCCAGTTCTCCTGCATTCCAGGTGGATTCTTTATCAGCTGAGATACCAGGGGACAACTTCCCATCATTTCTCAAGATAAGATTTCCCTGAAGTACCAGCTCAGAAATGAAATTAAAAGACTCTTGCTCCTTGGAAGAAAAGCTATGACCAACCTAGACAGCATATTAAAAAGTAGAGACATTACTTTGCCAACAAAAGTCCATCTGGTCAAAGCTATAGTTTTTCTAGTAGTCATGTATGGATGTGAGAGTTGGACTATAAAGAAAATGGAGTGCTGAACAATTGATGCTTTTGAACTGTGGTGTTGGAGAAGACTCTTGAGAGTCCCCTGGACTACAAGGAGATCAAACCAGTCAATCCTAAAGGAAATCAGTCCTGAATATTCATTGGAAGGACTGATGCTAAAGCAGAAACTCCAATACTTTGGCCACCTGATGCAAAGAACTGACTCATTGGGAAAGACCCTGATGCTGGGAAAAATTGAAGGCAGGAAGAGAAAGGGATGACAGAGGATGATATGGTTGGATGGCATCACCAACGCAATGGACTTGAGTTTGAGCAAGCTCTGGAAGTTGGTGATGGACAGGGAAGCCCGGCATGCTGCAGTCCATGGGGTCGCAAAGAATCAGACATGACTGAGTGACTGAACTAAACTAAACCAAACCAGCTCAGAAGGCACAAAGTTGTTGGGTATACTTTTCATACCTATCCCTTTTCACTGTGATTCATATCTTCCATTGCCCCGAGTAAGGCATGGTTTGGTTTTATTTGCTTAAATAAAATAACATAAAAGAATGAGTCACTAAAAAGACAAAACTTAAAATAAACAATAAGTACCTTAGACTATGGGAAAATTATTTAGGGACAATCTAAATCCATGACTGGAGGCAAATTCTTTTACGTGAGATAATGCAAATTTTCCCTGGTGTGATTCTTAGCTCAACTTCTTAGCATCATTAAATATTAAAATATTCTCAGAGGCCATGACTAATAGTCTACCTCTAAAAGAAAAGTTCAAGGTAATCTGAGATTTATACAAGTTCTACTTACTTTTCACAATTAACCTTGGTAAATTCAACTTCTAAGTATTCATGTTAGAGATAAGTGATTATCAAATAACAAAACACTTGAGAAGTTTTCATGCTAGTACAGCTTTCTCAGAAACAAAGATAATTTCTCTCCACATTCGCCTTTAGGTTCAGATACTTGAAAAGCTTCTTGCTTCTTGCATCAGATCAAAATTGAAAACTTTTGTCTCCAGACTTTTAATGAACATAATGACCAAATAAATAAAAACTATCACTTTTCACTTCTGAGCCTTAGCCTATAATTCAGAAGTTTCAAATGATAGCCAGCAGACAAAATTCAACATATAGGTGAGTTTTATTTGACACACAGAGTAGTTTTCTAAAACTCTAAATTCACTGCCAACACTTAAAAATCAAGAAAAGTGAACGTGAAAGTCGCTCAATCATGTCCAACTCCTTGCGACCCCATGGACTATATAGTCCATGGAATTCTCCAGGCCAGAATACTGGAGTGGGTAGCCGTTTCCTTCTCCAGGAGATCTTCCCAACCCAGGGATTGAACCCAGGTCTCTTGCATTGCAGGCGGATTCTTTACCAGCTGGGCCACCAGGGAAGCACCCCAAAATCAAGAAATATTGCTTTAAAAATCCATATACTCAGCTTCTCTTTAAAAAAGACTCTATCGGCTATGCCTTGCACAGAGAATCAGCCTAAATGGTAATTGGGGCTGATACACAACATGCACTCACTTGCCATGCCAGGCATATATCCACTAAAAGGAAGGAGGATCATCTTCTAATTTGCACAACGGTGCAATATAGTCTAGCAATGACACAATCCCTGGGCCCCACACAGAAGCAATCACCAGGAAGATTCAAACAAAGGATGTAAGTTTAAAGTTACTACAAGTCCCCACCACTCCCTCTTGCTTCACCATATTATGAGACCTACCTGCCAGGTTTCTCTGTAGATGTTTGAGTTTACAACTTTCGGTCACGGTCAAAAGTAAATACCACTTTTGGGGACTTCTCTGATGGTCCAGTGGTTAAGAATTCACCTTTCAATGTCAGGGACACCAGTTTGATCCCTGCTCAGGAAACTGAGATCCCACACGCCACAGGGGAACTCAGCCCATGTGCCACAACTAGAGAAGCCCTCACCCTGCAACTCTGAAGCCTGCGGGCCCTAGAGCCTGCACACCACAACAGGAGGTGGCGCACACTGCAACTAGAGAAAAACCTGCAACAGAGAGCACGCAGGCTGCAATGAAGACCCAGTGCACTCAAAAAAATAATAATAATAAAAATGAATACATAAACATTTTTAAAGTAAATAATACTTTTGATTTACTCACCTAAATAACATAAATTTAGATTCACTTTGCAGAGGTAGATTGTTTAGTTCATGATACCAGTACAAGTACTCAGCAATTAGACTTTACTGTCAGACAGACCTGGGTAATTTTCAAACAACTGGGAAAGTTATGGGACTCGTCTAACAATTTCCTTATCTGAAAAATTAGATGAATAGTACCTAATTTGTAAGCTTGCAAGTTAAAATACAGATTGATTAACATGAGATGACATGTAACATAATGCTTAGTGTATCAATATATTGCTGCTAAGTCACTTCAGTCGTGTCCGACTCTGTGTGACCCCATAGACGGCAGCCCACCAGGCTCCCCCGTCCCTGGGATTCTCCAGGCAAGAACACTGGAGTGGGTTGCCATTTCCTTCTCCAAAGCATGAAAGTGAAAAGTGAAAGGGAAGTCACTCAGTCGTGTCCAACCCTTAGCGACCCCATGGACTGCAGCCTACCAGGCTCCTCCATCCATGGGATTTTCCAGGCAAGAGTACTGGAGTGGGGTGCCATTGCCTTCTCCGATCAATATATTACGTACTTTTTAATGCAATTTCACATTAATTTCATAATACCCTGCCCCTGACCCTGAAGCAGAAACCTTACCAGTTATTTCTAGAATCATGAATATTTGTTCAAACTTATTAGACTATAA
The DNA here is from genome assembly GCF_055505025.1 of Bos grunniens. Lineage (NCBI taxonomy): Eukaryota > Metazoa > Chordata > Mammalia > Artiodactyla > Bovidae > Bos > Bos grunniens. The sequence continues at coordinate 68,778,245 of NC_141167.1, forward strand.
AGCATAAAGCATGACAGCAGGGACCATGTCTACTCTTCATTATTCTCTCCCCAACACTCTCGCATAGTAGGAACTTTAAACTTTTTAGTAGGACAAATGAATGAATTACTGTCCAGCCTGCAGCAGAAATTGGAAAAAGACTAAGATCCTTCTCCCTCCCTAATCCAGCCACACTTCCCAACATGAATCAGGGAACACGATTATGGCAAGGTTCTATGCCAAATGAAAGATGCACTTGAACAATGTAAACAAAATTAAACATTCGCCTTGCGTTGACATAGATTGCCTGGACAATTACACTGCATAATATCACAAGGCATTAAATCCAAAAACAGGGAGGGTCCAACCACTTCCACCACCAAAAAAAAAATGCACAAGGAGGCTATTAATAGAAGCACTAACTCCGGGCATGTGATCCAGAAACCCATTACAAAAGAGCTGCAGACTCACTTCTCAGGTGGCCCCAGGAAAAATTTTAGGGTGACAGATGACTGGAAGATATACTTAAAGGTAGGAATTTTTTGAGTCCACTGATGTCCCACAGGGAGTCAATAAATGAATGGTCAAAGTCAGAATTCAATGACTCTTGAACACTATCTCCTTTTTAAAATAGTAAAATGACAATCTGGTACACCCAGGAGACTAACTTACTCAACTGTCCTCTATTCACAAAAATACTGAGACTGGCAGGATTTTCTCAATAGGGAAAACAAGGTAATTGACACCCTCTAGTTAGCAACTTGAATCTAAAATGTAAAGGCATGTTACATTGACCTATATTTCTATATTTGCACCAGTACTGCTCAGTTTAGTTGCAAGATATTAATCAGACAAATTCTATCTAAGTGACATCCTACAAGATACCTGACCAGCACTCCTCATAACTGTCAAGGACATCAAAAACAAGGAAAGTTTGAGAAACCATCATAGTAAGGAGGAATCCGAGAAGATATAATAACTAAACATAAGAAAAGATATTAGGTAAAATGTAAGTAAATTTGAATAAAGTATGGACTTTAGTCAGTACTGATGTGTATCAATATTGGCTCATTAATTGTGTCAAACACCATCCTAACACAAGATGCTAATAATGAACTACACTATTAATAGGTGTGAGGTATATGAGAACTCTCTGTATTGCCTTTGTAAATCTAAATCAATTTTAAAGTAAAAGTTTATTTAAATAAATAAAATCTAAAAGCAAGTGAGATTTTGTTTTCCAAACCTTTTATTTTATGACAACCTATTACAGTCATTCACCCTCCCACTTCCTTTCCTTTGAAAACATGTAAGACTGGTATAATACACTTTAGTGATCCAGTTTCCTCATTTTTGTATTAGTACAACTGGAAAATGTGATGCTACCTCCATGTGTGTAATGTAGCACAAAGGTATGCTCACTGAGGCATACAACCAGAACGTGTCAGTTCAGAGGGGGGGGAAATCTTCAATCTCTGGCAAAATATTTTACACTAAAAACTATAGCTATTCCAATGCAAGACTTACTAAGTGATATACTCAGGGGTGAAGTGGCTTCATGTTGCAATAAATACCTTATCACATAAGGTTTGTTTTGATCTACCCTCTTTATAAAAGATAACGAATCTTTTTAGCTGTTCAAAAACTAGGCAATTTGTGATCATATATTCCCTAATATGGAAACTTCCAGTGACTTCACTTTAATCACCTAGATCTTACGCTGTAGAAAAAAAAAATGAGTTACATGCTGCTACTTTGATATATAAATGCTTTGTTTATAAGGAAAGAAAAGGGATTTTTCTATTTTTACCAGTGGAAGGGCTATGAGGAGAGCTGCCATTCGGTGACTCCTGTTACTTGAGTAGGTGCCTGTAAAGGGCCAGGTGGTGTTTATGCAGATGACTGAGCAAGTTACAATGTGTTCTTCCTTTTGGATAAAACATTAGTGTATCAGATGTGACAAATCAGATGTTCATCTTCCGCACTTCTGCATTATTTTACATTGAGAATTAGATGATGTGCTGGCTTTGCTTTTTGCTTTTGTCTTTTTTCTTGAGAATTAAGTTTGTAAATAAAGTTCTCTCTACACTCTGCATAAACATAGTCTCACAGAATAGCTAACTGACTAGGTATTATGATAATTACAACTATCTTGCATTGTACAAGAGAAAAACCACGTGTTCTGGGTAACAAAAAGCACACCATTAACATACTCTAAGAGCTATATACATGTTACTCATTCCTATACTCTTGAAGTGAGGGAAAAACATCATCTCATCTTGACATCTTGAGGTAAAGTACCTGATGTTTCTGTGTCCAACCAGAAAATTAGCATTTTCTGAGCACCAAAATGCAAGGCTCAAAACCATTCTCCACCATGTACAAAACAAAGTCTACTTCCAATCCAAAGGGATGCGTGTCTTTTTTTTAAATGTAATTTGTAGATTACACTAAAATTTTAAATCACACTTTAAAAGAGTTCCAAAATAATTTTTAAATATACAGATAACTTTCCCACCTACAGAATTTAAAGTAACATTGCCCCCACTTCACATTATCAGGCTTTCAAACCATTCCAACTCCCCCTGGCTACTCTCTACAACACTATTATTTTGTCCAAGAAAAAAAATCAGAGGTTCCCCCTGAACGTAGATTTTTAATAAGAAAAACTGAAAAATTAAGCTGTTGGAGGGGAAAGGGTGGGAGGGAGGTTCAAGAGGGAGGGGATATTTGTATACATATAGCTGATTCACTTTGTTATACAGTAGAAACTAACAACATTATAATTATACTCCAATAAAAATTAAAAACAAATAAAAAATAAATTAAAAGAAAGAAGAATTAAGCTGTTTTGTGTAGATGATATCTTTATTTTCGGAGCTCCTATTGTGAATTAGAATAACACTCTGGGGAGGAGGGAGGAGGGTTCAGGATGGGGAACACATGTATACCTGTGGTGGATTCATTTTGATATTTGGCAAAACTAATACAATTATGTAAAGTTTAAAAATAAAATAAAATTTAAAAAAAAATAGAATAACACTCTGTCACTAGTGCGAAACTGAGTAAGGCAATGGAATAGATTCAGTTCAGTTCAGTCTAGTCACTCAGTCATGTCCAACTCTTTGCGACCCCATGAATTTCAGCACGCCAGGCCTCCCTGTCCATCACCAACTCCCAGAGTCCACCCAAACCCACGTCCATTGTGTTGGTGATGCCATCCAACCATCTCATCTTCTGCCGTTCCCTTCTCCTCCTGCCTTCAATCTTTCCCAGCATCAGGGTCTTTTCCAATGAGTCAGCTCTTCGCATCAGGTGGCAAAGTACTGGAGTTTCAGCTTCAGCATCAGTCCTTCCAATGAATACTCAGGACTGATCTCCTTTAGGATGGACTGGTTGGATCTCCTTGCAGTCCAAGGGACTCTCAAGAATCTTCTCCAACAACACAGTTGAAAAGCATCAATTCTTCTGCGCTCAGCTTCTTTTTAGTCCAACTCTCATATCCATTCATGACCAGTGGAAAAACCATAACCTTGACTAGATGGACCTTTCTTGGCAAAGTAATGTTTCTGCTTTTTAATATGCTGCCTAAATTCTATTAATGGTCTTAATTCATGTATCCAGTCAACAGATACTGAATTTCTACCATATGCAGTTCAAGATATGACCTTTTTCACCAGGAGACAAAGAGGGAGGAGTTACAAATGCCATTAAAAGAAATATAAGTAAACTCATGAAATTTCAGAGGGTAGGTAGAAACAGAGAATAATTTATTAAAAATCATTATATTTTTAATTGATCCCTGGAGAAGAATGGATAGGCTCTAAGATATGAAGAGTGGGTAGAGAGAAAGTGAGGTAGGAGAAGGGGTTGTGATTCTACACCACATAAAAGATGCATTGCTATTGTGTTGCCACTATTAATAATACTTTTATTATTTAAAGTGGTGACTAATATGATTGATATATTTTATAAAATATATTTAATAACTTTACTATGTTTATATGTTTATTATTAGATATTAATATTTTAACATTTAATAGGTATGGTAAAATTTAAACATTATATTTTAAAGCATTTAATATATTATTTACTAATAACTACTGACATAATTATTAAATGATAATAATTAATACATTTAGTGATAATACCTATTAAAATAACTGCCATTTACAAAGCATTTTTCTTTATGCCATGTACTATTCTAAGCTGTAGGGTTATTCAGTCAACTCTCACCACCCTCATGTGAAGTAAGTACGATTCGTATTCTCATTTCACAAATAGAAAGGTAAGAAAGATTAACTAACTTGCCCAAAATCACTACAAGAAAGTGGAAGAGCTAGATTTTAACAATGCAGTCTGACTCCAGAGTCCATGCTTAATGAATGACTGTGCTCTGCCACTGAAAGGTTAAAGACCACAGGATCAAGTGACAATAATACGTTACAGGTGCAGACTATCATACTATTACATTATCTTTTCAGACATATCATAATGCAAATGCTGAACACCGGAGACAAACTTTTTAAATCAACAGATACCACCACTGAAATGACTCCCAAATGAATTATCAAACAAAGAAGAAAAAAAAAATGATGGTATCTACCATAACCATGCCACATGAAGTAAGGACAAACAATCTAGAAACAAATGGAATGACAGACGTTCTCATGAAAGGAACAGAAGCTACACAATAAGAGAATTCTATAGCTGAAAAACATAGGAACAGAAATTTTAAAATTCATCAGAAAGATTCAGAAGTAGAATGGAGATGAAAGAAGACAGTGTCAGTGAACTTGAAAACAGATCAGTAAAAATTATCCAGTCTGAACAACAGGGGAAAAGTATAAAAATAAACAAATCCTCAGAGAACATTGGAACAATATCAAAAGGTCTTATCGCATTGGAATCCCAGAAGGAAAGAAAAATTAAATGCTATAAAAAAATAAATAAGGACTAAAAAAGCCCCAAATTTGATGAAAGGCTTAAATTTACAGATTCAGGAACCTCAGTGAACCAAAAAGGATAAACTTAAAGAAAACCACATTCAGACACATCATAATGAAAATGCTGAACACCAGAGATAAAACTTTTTAAATCTTGAAAGTAGCCAGGGGAAATCACATTACACAGTGGAGGCTGGAGAAAAGTGAAGTGGGATTTTCATTATTGCAGAAACTATAGAGTCCATACTTACATAACTGAATCATTTTGCTGTATATTTGAAACTAACTTCAATTTTAAAAATAGGGGGACAAAAACAAAATAGAGTCCAGAAAACAGTGGAATTATATTTTTTGAAATACATATTATTTTATTTCAAATTATTTTTCAATCTCCTTTTATTCAAACTAGAGTGCTTTTATTTATGTTTTCTGTAAATTGCATTCTAGGATATTAAAGAGCTTTACAGAATCCTTATGATAAGGCTGAGAATCACAGGTTTAGAAGGAAGTGGATATGTATGGACTGGCCCCTTCTGGGCCCTCTTTTCAGCTAAGAGGATACTTCAAGGTCCATTTTCTATTAGCTCTGTCTGTGTTTGGTAGATATATTTAATTCTGGAGCAAAGTCTTTGAAATCTCACTAAGGTCATACACAAAAACCATGACTCCGATCCAGCTCTGTCTCTCAGGCTCCCGCATACACCTTTCAACTGCTTTGGTACCTGCCTGCTGAAATCTAGGCCATTTCAATCATTTCCTGTCTTCCCCTATTTGAGAGCACTGAAAGCATCTGTGGAATCTGCTACATCACCACTCATCACAGAACCTATGCTCCAGATTCACCATCCTGCCCCAGCTGAAGACAAAGTCAGCAACCTTCCCCCAAACCCCTTCTGGGTACCTCAGCCAAGGCCCACTGCAAAGCCAGCATCTCCTTCCTCCTAATCCCAGCTGCCCACTACCAGAGCCATGACCATAGCTATTGAGCTCTCCACTGCTCTCACCTGGGCAGCACTTGGCCTGGCCGGGACTGATACACTCCTTCATAAGCACACACAGTGGGGGCCTCTAGCCACATTCCTGCACCTGAATGACATTTTTTAAGTGTTGAAAGAAAAGAACTGTCAACTTAATTCTCTATCAAAATATCCATCAGCTAGGCTGGCATTTACGACAAACCTATAGCCAACATAATACCACTGAAAAGCTACAAACATTCCCACTAAATTCTGGAACAATACAAGGATTCCCACTCTCACCACTTCTATTCAACATAGTATTGGAAGTCCTAGCCATAGCAACCAGACAAGAAAATCAAGTGAAAAATATCCAAATTGGAAGAGAGGAGATTAATTGTCTTTATATGCAGATGGCATGATACTATATATTGTTGTTGTTCTTCAGTCGCAAAATCATGTTGGACTCTTTGCGACCCCATGGACTATAGCCCACCAGGCTCCTCTGTCCATGGGGTTTTCCAGGCAAGAATACTGGAGTAGGTTGCCATTTCCTTCTCCAGGAGATCTTCCCAACTCAGGAATCAAATCAGTGTCTCCTGCATTAGCAGGCAAATTCTTTACCACTGAGCCACCAGAGAAGCCCCAATACTATACATAGGAAACCCTAAAGACTCCACACAAAAGCTATTGCTATGCTATGCTAAGTCACTTCAGTCATGTCCGACTCTCTGTAACCCCATAGACGGCAGCCCACCAGGCTTCCCCGTCCCTGGGATTCTCCTGGCAAGAACACTGGAGTGGGTTGCCATTTCCTTCTCCAATGCATGAAAGTGAAAAGAGAAAGTGAAGTCGCTCAGTTGTGTCCGACTCTTAGTGACCCCATGGACTGCAGCCTACGGGCTCCTCCATCCATGGGATTTTCCAGGCAAGAGTACTGGAGTGGGGTGCCATTGCCTTCTCCAACAAAAGCTATTAGAACTGATAAATTCCGAAAAGTATCAGGATACAAGATTCACATACAGAAATCTATTGCATTTCTTTATGCTAGCAATGAAATATCAAAAAGACAAAGTGAAAAAAAAAGTCCTGTTTAAAATCACATTAAAAAAAAAAATACCTTGGTTACCTTAATAAAAGTAACTAAGGAGGTGAAAGACTTAGACACTGAAAACTATAAAATGCTGATAAATGAAACTGAAGATGATTCAAAGAAATAGAAAGGTATCTATGCTCCTAAGACTGGAAGAATTAGTACTGTCAAAATGGCCATGCTACACAAAGCAATCTACAGATTTAATGCAATCCTTATATTCCCTTTGGTTCAGCTGATAAAGAATCCGCCTGCAATGTAGGAGACCTGGGTTTGATCCCTGTGTTGGGAAGATCCCTGGAGAAAGGAAAGGCTACCCACTCCAGTATTCTGGCCTGGAGAATTCATGAATTATACAGTCCATGGGGTCTCCAAGAGTCAGACATGACTGAGTGACTTTCACTTTCACTATCAAATTGCCCATGATATTTCTCACAGAAGTAGAACAAATAATCCTAAAGTTTATAGAGAACTACAAAAATCCCAGAATTGCCGAAACAATCTTGAAGAAAAAGAGCAAAGCTGGAGGCATAACTCTTCCAGACTTCAAACAATACTACAAGGCTACAGTAGTATCAAAAGAGCATGGTATTGGCACAAAAACAGACATGGGGATCAACAGAACAAAATAGGGAGCCCAGAAATAAACCCACATACCTACAGCCAACTAATCTTCAACAAAGAAAGTAAGAATATACAATGGAGAAAAGGCAGACTCTTCAGCAAGTGGTGTTACCAAGTTAGACAGCTGCATGTAAATTAATGACCTTAGAACACACCCTTACACCATACACACAAATAAACTCAAAATGTCTAAAGACTTAAAAATAAGACATGACACCATAAAATTCCTAGAAGAGAACTCAGGCAAAACACTCTCTGACATATCAATGTTTTCTTAAACCAGTCTCCCAAAGTAAAACAAATAAAAGCAAAAATAAACAAATGGAACCTAATAAAAATGTATTAGCTTTTGCACAGCAAAGATAAACATAGACAAAATGAAAAGACAGACTACAGCCTGGGAGAAAATATGATGCCATCTACAAGATCATAATTTCTAAAACATACAAACAGCTCAGACAACTCTGCATGTAACAAACAAACAACCCAATCAAAAAATGGGCAGAAGACAGAAATAGATATTTCTCCAAAGATAACATACAGACAACCAACAGGTACATGAAAAGATACTCAACATCACTAATTATTAGAGAAATGCAAATCAAAACAGAAATGAAGCATTGCCTCATACCAGTCAAATGGCCATCATTAAAAAGTCTACAAATAACAAATGCTGGAGAAGAAAAGGGAACCTCCTACACTGTTGGTGGGAACGTAAATTGGTACAACCACTATGGAGAAATTTATGCAGATTCCTTAAAAAACTTGAGTTACCCATATCGAGCAATCCCACTCCTAGGCATATATCCAGATAAAACTATAACTCGAAAAATACATGCATGCCAATGTTCACAGAAGCACTATTTACAATAGCTAAGACATGGAAGCAACGGGTATGTGGATAAAGATGTGGTATATAAACACAATGGAATATTACTCAGCCATAAAAAAAGAACAAAATACTGCCATGGATGGACCCAGAGATTATCATACTAAGTGAACTAAGATAGAGATAGACAAATATTACACGATATTGCTTATATCTGCAATTTTTAAAATGATATAAATGAACGTATTTACAAAGCAGAAACAGACTCAGACACAGAAAACAAACATGTTTAGCAAAGAGGAAAGGGGGATGGGACAGATAAATTAAGAGTTTGGGATTAACAGATACACACTACTATATAGAAAATATATAAACAACAAGACTACTGTATAACACAGGAAACTGTATTCAACATCTTGTAATAGCCTATAATGGAAAAGAATCTGAAAAAGAATATATATTTTTTATACACATATGTATCTATATTCTAAATCACTTTGTTGAAAACAACACAGTATTGTAAATCAACTATTCTTCAATTATTAAAATTTTTTTAAAAAAGAAAAAAATCCATCAGAATGAAGATGAAATAAAGACATTTTTAGATAAAGAAGGAAAACTAAGAAAATCTGTCACTAGCATACATACTTGCAAAGAAATGCTAAAGAAAATTCTTCAATTAGAATGGGGCAGTAACAGAAGGAAACTTGGAAGATCAGGAATGAAGAAAGAGCAACAGAAATTGTAACTATTTGAGTAAGTAAAATAGACTGGTTTCCCTCTAAAGTTTGTTGTTGTAATATGATTGCTGAAAGAAAAAACTATAACACTGATGGAATTTCAATGTAGGTAAATGTAATTCATATGACAACTACATCAAAATGAGTAAAGGTAAAGGGACCTATAGTCTCTTAATTTTATCTGAAATGGTAAAATATTAATTCTAAATACATTGTGCAAAGTTTGATATGTATATTTTAATCCCTCGAGCAACCACTAAGAGAAACACTGTACAAAGAGACATATTGAAAAGCACTACAGATTAATGGAGAATTCTAAGTATTCAAATAAATCAACAGAAGACAAGAAGCCAAAAGCAAAGATATGAAAAACAAAAAGGATGAAAATAAAATGAATACAATAATAAGCCTAAATCCAACCATATCCAAATACACTAAAGGTCAATATTCTAAACATATTAGTTAAAGGACAGAGATTGTCAAATTGGTTGCTTTTAAAGATTAAACTATATTCTTTTAAAAAATCCATCTGAACCTAATGATAAAAAATAAGTTGAAAAATAATAAGATGGAACAGGATATGCCACGCAAATACTATTTTTTTTAAATTGGCATGAATATATTAATATAAGACAAAGCAGATATTAGAACAAGGAAAATTGCCAGAGACAAAGAAGAAATTTATATACTGATAAAAGAGCCAATCCACCAAGAAGACCCAACAATTCTGAATATGCATGCCCCTACGAGGGCAATGATAACCCCTCTTTCATTCCTGATATTGGTAATTTATGTATTCACTTTTCTTGATCAGCCTGGTTAGAGTCTTAACCAGGCTGATCAAGTTTTAATTTTTTTTTTTTTTTAAGAAACAGCTTTGGTTTCATTGATTTCCTCTTTCGTTTTTCTATTCTCAATTTAACTGACTTTTTTTCTCTTATCTGTGCTTCCTTCTTTCTGCTATCTTTGGGTTTAGTTTGCTATTTTTTTCCTAACTTCTTAAGTAGATGTTTATATCACTAATCTGACACTTTTCTTTTCAAACGTATATATTTAATACCATAAATTTCCCTCTAAGCATGCTATAGTTATATCCCAGAAATTTACTGACATGTAGCTTTTTCCTAATTCATTCAGTTCAAAATATTTTCTAATTCCTCTTGAGACTTCTCTTTGACCCCTGGATTACTAAGTGGTGTGCTATTTCATTTCCAAATATTCACAAATTTTTTCAGTATCCTTCTTTCATTGTCTTCTGGTTTAATTCTATTACAGTCACAAACAGAATTTGAATAAGTTCAATTCTTTGAAATTTAAGAATGTGGTCTATCTCGGTGAATATTTAATAGACAGTTGAAAAGAGTGTGTATTTCACTGTTGCTGAGTAGTGTTCTACAAAGGTCAATTAGGTCAGATTGGTTGGTAGTATTCAAACTTCGCTGCTTTTCTGTCTGCTTATTCTATAGATTATGTGACCATCTTAATCAATCTGGGCTGCCATAACAAATACACCATAATTTGGTGGCTTCAACAACACCAAAAGACTAGTTCATAAAAGCAAAAGTATCATAAATTGGACTTCATTAAAATTAAAATGTGTTGTTCTATGAAGGAAATCATAAAGAGAAAACAAGCTATAGACGAAAATTTTTTTGTAAATCACATATCTACAAAAGATTTGTCTCTAGAATATACAAAGAACTCACAAAACTCAGCAATAAGAAAACAATTGATCTAAATTTTTAGGTTAATGGGGAAACAAAGGAAACAGTGACAGACTTTATTTTCTTGGGCTCTAAAATAACTACAGATGATGACTGCAGCCATAAAATTAAAAGACTTTTGCTCCTTGGAAGAAAAGCTATGAAAAACCTAGACTGTATATTAAAAAGCAGAGACATCATTTTGCTGACAAAGGTCCGTATAGTCAAAGTTGCAGTTTCTCCAGTAGTCATGTGTGGATGTGAGAATTGGACCATAAAGAAGGCTGAATACCGAAGAATTGATGCTTTTGAACTGTGTTGTTGAAGACTCTTAAGGGTTCCTTGGACCAAAGGAGATCAAACCAGTTGATCCTAAAGGAAATCAACCCCAAATATTCTTTGGAAGGACTGATGCTGAAGCTGAAGCTCCAATACTCTGGCCACCTGATGTGAAAAGCCGACTCATTAGAAAAGACCCTAATGTGGAGAAAGACTAAAGACAGAAGGAGAAAGGGATGACAGAGGACCAGATGGTTGGATGGCATCACCAACCCAATGGACATGATTTTCAGCAAGCTCAGTGGCTCAGCTGGTAAAGAATCTGCCTGCAATGTGAAAAACATGTGTTCGATCCCTGGGTTGGGAAGATCCCCTGGAGAAGGGAAAGGCTACCCACTTCAGTATTCTTGCCTGGAGAATTCCATGGACTGTATAGTCCATGCAGTCACCAAGAGTTGAACACAACTGAGTGACTTTCACTTTCATTTTTAGGGCTGCCCTGGTAGCTCAGCTGGTAAAGAATCTGCTGCAATGCAGGAGACCCCTGTTCGATTCCTGGGTCAGGAAGACCTGCTGGAGAAGGGATAGGCCTACCCACTCCAGTATTCTTGGACTTCCCTGGTGGCTCAGCTGGCAAAGAATCCACCTGCAATGTGGGAGATCTGGGTTTGATCCCGGGGTTGGGAAGATCCCCTGGAGAAGGGAAAGGCTACCCACTTCAGTATTCTGGCCTGGAGAATTCATAGACTAATATTCATGGACTACACAGTCCATGAAGTAGCAAAGAGCTGTACACAACTGAGCGACTTTCACTCACTCACTCAGGGAGATGGTGAAAGACAGGGAAGCCTGGCATGCTGCAGTCCATGGGGTCGCAAAGAGTTGGACACAACTGAGCGACTGAACAACAAAAAAAAATTTTTTTTAACATGAACAGATACTTCAGAAAAGAAAATATAAATGTCAAACACATGAAATGATGATCAGTATCATTAAATATTATGAAATTGTCCATTAAAACCACAATGAGACACCATTAGGAGGTGGCTCAGTGGTAAAGAATCTGTCTGCCAAGGCAAGAACCTCAAGAGTGGTAAAGAATCTGCCTGCCAAGGCAAAACCTCAGTAAGAACCCAGGAGGTTTGATACCTGGGTGGGGAAGATCCCCTGGAGGAGGGTATGACAACCCACTCCAGTATTCCTACCTGGAGAATTCCTTGGACAGAGGAGCCTGGAAGGCTATAGTCCATTGTGTTGCAAAGAGTTGGACACAAATGAAGTGACTTAGCACACATGCAGCACACCCCAGCCTCAGGGTCAGTTGCATTGTCTATTGTGACTCATTGCAGTTCATCATCTTCCAGCTTCACTCAATTCCACTTTCACAGGTGTGTCTCCTGAGAGCACCCAACAAGAAACCTCCACATATAAATCTCAGAGACTCAGAGCCTGCTTCCTGGGGAACACAACCAGTGACACAGTAAAAATCAAATTTACCTACAGAGAGGGATAGTAAAGGATGGGATTTGGAGCACTAAGTTAATAGGATTAAACTGTATAAATATTTTACCATTTTCTTTTTTTGCATATTGAAATATTTTACAATTTTTATCAATATATGTATGTCTTCAACAGTGTGAGATATATCATGGTAATTCAAGCCAAATGTCTCTGCCAGTTACATAGTAATTTCTAGAAAATTTGTAATATGTAGTGTAGGTGATAATCTGGCCCAGTCTTCAAATATTAAAATGTCAAGTGAAATAGTTTACAGGTACTTAGCTTACTTTTCTTAAAAGTCACTTGTAAAAATATTTTTTAAATACCACTTAATTCTTCAATAAAAAGTAACAGAATAAAAAGGAATATTTCTATTTTCATAATCCCAAGATGATAAAGCTTCTTTTCATTGGTTTTTTTACAGTAATTTAAAAGAATAATAGTATCACAAAGAAGTTTACATTGCATTTTCCATATATTATCTCATTCACCAATAAAATGTCTTTAGTTATAAATCCCCAAGTTACATGGCCACAACATGAAAATGAGCCTTAATTTTACTCTTTTGTCTAATTCACATATTAGCACTTGGGCCCATTCAAATTACAGGATGGCAAGTCAAGAAACTGGTAGGGGAAACTGCTATCTTATCACTTCACAGAATTGAAGAAGCTGTGGGCCATGTGAATCATCAGGGGACAAATTCACCCTCTGCCTCTTCACTCTACTCACAGATTCTAAAAGTAGCTGAGGACACTTGAAAGAGCCTGCTTAGTGAGAAAATTCTTCTTCTCTTTCTGATGTGTGCTCACACACACACACACACACGCTGCTTCAAGTTCATGAGCCTGCAGCAGAGTGAATCTGGAGAAGGGAGATGATCCCTAAAAGGCTATATATAAAAGCTGTCCAAAAAAAATACTGCCTATAAGGAATGAACTTCCAGGAGTGAAGGACAGATTAACCAAAACTCTATGTTTGCAGAATAGATTAAACATCAAAAAAGAAAAGAGACCAAAAAAAAAAAAAAAACTTCTTACAGTGAAACTTTTTGTTTAGTTCTTATTTTTAATGCTTTCCCACAGAGAATAGAATATGAAACCAAGGAGCCCAATCTTATCTCAGAGAGAGAACATTAAAGGGCATAATAAAGAGAACTGAAGAGTTATTCAGAGGACAAAAGATTGAAGAGCTTTGGTGGTATTTCTATTTTCCTAGAGGATGATTTAAACTATAGGAGCCTGAGGGAAAGAGTAAAAAGTCTTGGATAAAGGTGAAGACTCGTAGGAAAGATGGACTAGAAAAGGGGAATGGCTCTGCAGTGTCAGCCAGAGGCCTTTCAAGGGTTGCCATCTGCTGCCTAGGATTGAAGCTATTTCAGTGATTGTTCCTAAGCTATGTTTCTTATAAACTATGAACTTATAAGCTAAGTTCCTAAGCCTATGTTCAAAAAACAAGGCAATGTCACCATATGAGATTCAGATTAACCCAAGAAACCAGAACATTTGGGTCCGTCAGCACTGGTAAGTGACCATAATGTAAAACACACGTGTCATACTAAGGAAACAAATTCCAAGTCTCTTGCCTTTGAGGATTTTCTTAGCCTGTGTAGGAGAAAAGATATCTATACAAGGTAACATATGATTTTTTCAAAACCATAAATGCATGTCTACAGTTAACTACTGTTGTGAAACATGTAAGAGTTAAGTTCTTGAAGGGAATAGCAAAAAGTAAGAAAAGAGTAAGTCTGACTAGAATCAGATAAAGAACAATGGGTTTCAGAAAAGGTAAGTTTTACCTATTTATCTTGTAAACAGTAAATGTCATGGTTCCGTGGAGAAGAATAAGAGAAAGTTGTAACAGATAAAAAATACTGTCACCTTCTAGAGTTCCAAGGCAGACATGAGAAGAGTGTGCTTGAGACTAGCCTTGCTTAAGCACTTGTTAAGAAGCACCCAAAAAAAAGTCCAGTTTCAAAATGAGGCAGTTGGAGGTTTAGCACATATAGTCAGTTTTCATTTGGTGAATAAATAAAAGAATTGTAAAGGGTCATGATTGGGGCTTTAGGTACAATTGAGAATGGGTTAAAACTGTCAAAAACTATGAAGAATTTGAGATTTTACCCTACTTGCAAGCTGAAAAGTTAGCCTGCATCAGAGACAAAGTTCCTAATGGCCCGTAGTACAGCTAGATACACAAACATTATTTTTCGCTTCAGTTACCCTCCAAAGAAGTGCCATGGGAGTGATACAGAAGGACTAGGTGGATCCTGCACATACAATAAGTTTGCATCACAGTTGAGGGATCCTGAATTTATGGAACCCAAATCTTTTATAATGGGCACTAAGCAAACCTGTCCAATCTTAGCTCCAGTGGAAGAGAACATTTTTACGATGCTGGACAATGAGCAAACCTGTTTTCTTGAAAAGATCATCCAGAACAAAAAGGCAGTCAGTGTTTCTGCTCAAAAGATACTTTAAAAATTCGAGAGACCTATGGGGAATTATCTCCATACAAGTAGAGGATAGAATGACCCACAGAATGAGTTCACAGAAAAACAAGAATTTAGAGATGGAGGAATATAGCAGTGAACATAGTAAGTGAAGAGAAAAGAATATAGCTTCTCTGCAGAAGAATCAGCAAAAATATAATCAAAGGGTTTGAATCTTTGGAAAAGAAGTTGTAAGCAAAGACATAGGAGATAAGGAATCACCCAAAACTAGTCTGAATTAGTTATCTATTGCTGCATAATAAATTACCCCCAAAACTTAGTGGTTTACAACAATAAACATCTATTATATCATATACTTTCATGGGTCAGGAATTCGGGGACAACTTAGTTGGGTGGTTATGGTTCAGAGTCTCTCAGGAGGTTGCAGTCTAGATGTTGGCTGGGGCTACAGTCACCTGAAGGCCTGACTGAGGCTGGAAGATTTGCTTCCAAATTTGGTCATTCATTCACACACCCAGAAAGATAGTGCTGGGTGTTGTCAACAGCCTCAGTTCCTCACCACACAGATATCTCCATAGGGCCATGTGAATGTCCTCATAGAATGCAAGCCAACTTCCCCAAGAGTGAGTGATCCAAGAGACAGTAAGGAAGAAGCCACAATGCCTTTTATGATCTAGTCTCAGAAGACACACTGTCACTCTTGCCATATTCTATTCATTAAAAGCAAGTTACTGAGTCCAGCTTACACTCAAGACAAGGAAAATAAGGCTCCACATCTTAAAGGGTATAATATCAAAGACCTTGCAGATATGTTTTAAAACCACCATACACTCCAAGTTTACGTACTTGACATAGTAATGGAAAATTCACTATTGGTGAGACTGTAGTTGAAACAAGGGACAGGTCCTAGGGTAGGGCACAAGAAGATGAGCTTCTTTGGATATGCTTGAGATATACCCAAGTTGCGCAATTTCAATTTAAAAAAAAATTTTTTTAATTAAAATTTATATTTTTTGCTATTTTTTTTCTCCTTATCCTATCACTAGTATAGTTCTTTCTACAGAGATAATCACAGAACTTTTGGGTTTATTTTGATTTGACTCTAATGCAAGTTGATGCTCCCATAGCAATTTTTAAAAAGCAAGTGCTATTGTCAAGGCAGAGGGGGAAAATTTGATCCAGATGCTGAGGAGAAAATTGTGTTGCTCTCTAATAGAAATCTATTATACTGAGGTTACAGTCAGTTCCTTTCAGAGTCACAGGGTTCTTGTGGCCAGTTGAAGAGCCAAAACCCTCTAATCTACGGCAGAACTCAATTTTATTCATACTTCTTGGCTTGCTGTGTAATAGTGTCATGATGATTAGATCTGTATTTATGCAGATTACTCAAGCAGGATATAAGATGATTGAAATTATAGTCAAGAATACCAAGTGTGATTCTATTATACATCCCAGGTAAGAAATAATTCAGATAGTCATACTGAATAAATAAAAGGGGGGATATTTCAAGAGAGATATCTGGGATATGATACCAGAGGCAGAATATGAGAGAAAGGGAGGAGTGAAGAAAAACTCAAATATGTCTGGTTTGGATGACCAACAAATACCAGATTGCCCAGGGCGTTCAAAGTCTCAGTGCTGAAGGTCTCATATTCTGGGAAACCCCTCAGTCCCAGACAAATTGGTACATTTGGACACCATAAGATAGGAATAGCATTCACTTATAAAGGATACAGGAGAAGGAATATTTCTTCCGTGAAAAATACACTCTGTGTGAACATGTTGAATTTAAGATAACAACAGAATATATAAAGAGAAACAAACCAAAAATGCATTTTCAGAGCCCTGTGGGAAGGCTGGTTCTGGATGTGGAGAATCGTCAGTCATCATATGAGCATGAGTGTCATGCAAGAGGATGAGAATGTCTCAGGAAGGCTACAGACTTAAAAAATGGGGGACAGGAATTAAGACTAGTATTAAGTTTTGAAAAAAAATGATGGGTGTGAATGCTAGTGGAAGAAGAAAATTTATCAAAAGAGACTGAGAGAAAGGTGGGGAGAAAAAAAGGTAGTGATTATCCCAGAAAACAAGGAAAGAAAGAATGTTTAGATCTGAAGGACAAAAATGTTAAATGCCAAAGAAATAAGTCCACAGAACCTGGGAATTAGGTCTATTTCTTGTGGTGATTGAAAGGGGTGATATCAGGAGTCAGCTCTAGGACTTAAGGAAAAACCTTGGGGCCCAACCATAGTTAACTTAAAAAGTCACACCCAATACAAACAGGCCCACCTATGCCCCAAGAGCATGCAACATCACTTCCATGTTATTCTCTATTTCCAGGCCCTGAGAAACTATTCAACCTTTACTGATAGTTTTATTTTTAAAACAATGAATATTTATTGAAAAATTAGCATGTGCCAGGCACCATATATGCTTTATCTCATTTAATCCTTACAATAACCTAATGAGGAACTATTATGAATATACCTCATTTTGCTCCTCTTCAATTTCTCTCCATGTGGAAAAATCCGTAATGGCAAAAGTTTTGAAGAATTTTCTATAACATGTCATATTCCAATAACATTGCCCTAGTATTTTAGAGTGTTCAGTATCTCTGGAAGGTGAATCTGCTTTGAGTTCCAAGGATCAAATGAAATATTTTTTCTAATTTATAAATATATCTTTGAATTCTATTATAATCTTCTGAGGTACAATAACCTCCCCGACCTCATGGTAGCTAACAGGTTAATGAAGGCCTAGTTTCAATTCTTTCTATAAGAGTGCTAAATAGGAATTCCATGGCAATCCAGCGGTTAAAATCCACGCTTCCAATGCAGGGGGCAAGAGTTTGATCTCTGGTCAGAGAACTAAGCCCCTGGAGAAGGGAAAGGCTACCTACTCCAGTATTCTGACCTGGAGAATTCCATTGACCACAGTTCATGGGGTAGCAAAGAGTCGGACAGGACTGGTTGACTTTCACTTTCACTTCTTTGGAAGAACTAAGATTCTAAGATTTGATCTCTGCTTGGGGAACTAAGATCCCACATGCCATGTGGCATGGTTTAAAAAAAAATTCCTAAATAAGCATTCAAATATCCATGTGCTTAGTCGCTCAGTCGTGTCTGACTCTTTGTGACCCCATGGACTATAGCCCGCCAGGCTCCTCTGTCCATAGGGATTTTCCAGGCAAGAAGGAATGGGTTGCCATGCCTTCCTCAAGGGGATCTTCCCAACCCAGGGATCGAACCCAGGTCTCCCACATTGCAGGCGGATTCTTTACCATTTGAGGCACCAGGGAAGCCCAATTATCCATTCGTTCTCCAATATTATACTCATAATCTCTACAACTGAATAGTTTACTAATTGTTTTATCTTGGTCACTTCTGTTTACCTATAAAATGGTAACCTTCTGGATGTCAGAAATCAATCACTGCACTCTTCTCATCCCCTTATACATCTAATACATTATTTGATTCTATATGCCTTCATTAATATTTGATGGCTGAGTCTTCATACTCAGAAACAAAATCATGACCAGAACATGCTTGCATCATCTCTGTGATGGTCTTCCTGATGTTCCCTGGCAGGAACACCATTATATAACCATGTTAGTCTGAGCTCTTCTCACCAAATCATTTCATTAGACATAGAACTAATTTATACACTGAATGAAAATGGAAGAGCACAGAAACAAAAATGTACTATATGTGGTATTGCCTGTAAAAGAACAAATGAATAGATATCCATAAGAACTGGCATTATCTCAAAAGTCTTCTTGCGAAAGATTAATGTAAACCTTATTTGTTACAGTTACACGAGCTTCTGTATACATTTTCCCTGTGATATTGGTAATAGCAATAATATCATATTTCCAACTCACCAAAAGTTAAAACTCTCAGAGATAGAACATATATAAGCAACTAATGAAACAGACTCCATTTTTCCCTCTCTGCATTACTCAAATTAAAAAACTTCAGAGTTATCAATTTTTCTGTAAGACATGCAGGCCTAGGCTTGTATAACTACAATTTCTGCTAACTGGTCACAGGCTAGTATTTTCACACCTTTTTTGTACTAAATGGTTAGAACTGATCACTCCACCAGAAGCTGTCACCAAGACATCATCATTTAAAAATCTTAATAATACATGCAGCATTAAGATTGAGGATTTTTTTAATGTTTAATGTTTTTGCATTTCAGTAAACTCTTGTAAATACCACCCATTTGCTTTCTGTACAATTACAACACATAAATGCCTGCTAAGATAAAGCTGAAAATTTTTGTATTCAATTTGCCACATATAAACAGTACATTTCTAGGCTAAACAACTCTTTGGATAATTACCTGAATTTTCTGTAAGTGCTTTAGATTGATCATCTAACTTGATAAAAATGTGTTTGCTAAAAAAAAAAAGAGAGAGAGAAAAATAAATAAGGGCAGAGTGGAGGACAGTGAGGGAGGGAGAGCGTAAAACATCAAGCTTTGCTAATAAATAGTTCTCAGAAATATCAGCTCCCAATTTACTACTTGTACACAATGGGCCAGTTGGAACTTGTATGGTGATCCAATTTGCCACAGCTCTTGTTTTTAGTCTTTGTGGAGCTGCTGTGTGAGCACAGTGGGGGCCGCTCCTGCGCATCCCCTGAGTCAATCAGTGGGCTTTTGTCTCCTGCTGGTCAAAAATATCAGGTGGCTTTGAGAGTCTAATTATCAATGAAAAATTAAATTCAATACAGAAATGTAGCCACAAGCACCCCTCTCCTCACCCTTTCTGTGCCCTCCCCACCCCAGGCACATGATGGAGTATCAAGTTATTCCTTAGGAGTCCAAAAAAATAGCAAGAAAAAAAATAAAAAGGCACAGGCCTGAAGAAGCAGGCAGGAGAATGACTGATTCTTATCAGCAAAGGGTCGGGAGTTTCCCCTTAGAATTGTTGGGCCACATTGCTTCATAAAATTTTCTGGCAATAGTTTCTATCAGATATTGAATAAGCAGAAAAAATGAAAGAGGATATATGTTATTGTCATTAACCCCAATTTACTTGATAATTCAAATATGTCCTTTTCTAATGCAGTGAAAAAGTTCTTATTGTTTAAGTATATTCTATCTCTGCTGAATTTATCCCAGGTAGTTCAAAAACAGAAAGTTGAAAATGCTTGTAACTGCCACTTGATTCAGAGTTTCAAAGGTCAAGATAGATACATGTTCCACACTTCACATTCTAAGTCACAGAATAATAATTTGAACCTACCAATATCCCGGTACAGTACACCTCCAGTTTTCTACTCATGTATATTCTCTTTTTACCCTCTTGTCTTAAAAAAAAAAAAAAAAAAAGTGCCCTAGTGATGAGAGATCAATTAGGTTATAAAGGAAGAAAAATCCTACCATCTTGATATATATACCCTTACCAATCTTCCTTTAAGATACTCTTCTAAAAACTGAAACATTAAAGTCAATCAAAGCAAATCTTCTCATGGTGCTCAAACACTCCAAATATAATATCATTATACATAATTAAAAGTTCTCCAGTAAGTATAATGGTTGATTCACAAAGTCCACTGAAGTATAAAGTCGTCTTTCATCTGAGGAACTTTCAAGAGATGATATCAACCTTGGGTTAACTATCTGTAGAGGTCCTTCAAGCAGAAAATATGCTTTTCTCTATGAGTCCAAAGGTATAAAAAGTCTTGAATATATTGTTAGGTAACAGAGTGGACTAGAAATCCCTCCAGCGCTTCTAAATTCTTAGGACACCAATTATGGAATTGTTTGAACCTGTTCTAAGGATCACAAAGGCTCAGTAAATTATAGTTAAACTTATCCAAGGGACACTCTGGGAACTCAACAGTAAATACAATAAAGAAATACCCTCATGATCAGAGGAAGGCAGAGGAAAGGAACAATATTAAAGGTAAGCTTATAGCATGAAAACATGAATTTTCATTTTTAATGTTTTAAATAAAACTTTTCATCCCTGCAAATAGATGCTTTTTGCCAACTCTAACACTACTTTGAAAAGAAAGACACTTACTATACACTGAGAAATACAAATCTTATTTAAAATGATCATATATTATATAACTAAACTTCCCTGATGGCTCAGTTGGTAAAGAGTCTGCCTGCAATGTGGGAGACCCAGGTTCGATCCGTGGGTGGGGAAGATCCTCTGGAGAAGGAAATGGCAACCCACTCTAGTATTCTTGCCTGCAGAATTCCATGGACAGAGGAGCCTGGTAGGCTGCAGTCCATGGGGTCACAAAGAGTCAGACACGACTGAGTGACTAATACTTATCATATAACTAAAGAACAGACTTTGAACATGGCACTATTCATAGAGAAGAGCAGCTATCTGACATTCTTTAGCTTTTACATATTTTATGTAAATTTTGCTAATTAATCTTAATACCCAAACACAATATATATGTGCATAGCAGTACCACATCTGAACTAGTTACAAAACAAGGGTCATTCTTCACAAATGGCCATAAAGTAAAAGCCTAACAATTAAAAATGATAACAGATATAAACTAGATAAAGATTATCTTTTCAATATATTTCAAACCTATAACAACCAAGAATACCAAAAACTGTGTTTCTGTACTGATACATCTTTGTTGAAACTGGTTTAATTAAATGGGCAGAAAAAACTTTATTCCTTTCATTCTTTCTCTTAGGCTTTACTAAATAAAATTAAGTTAATCATTAAAATATGGATGAATTCACAGAATACAATCTTTTTCCTTTTAATAGATTCTATATTACCTACTTGGAGTGTTTTGAAATAAAAGTGTTATTTTATGTAAAACTAAAAATCTGTATGATATTCGATATATACATATTAGTGTAAACAGCATGGTTCACATTAAGACAAAAGTTTAGCTACATAAAAGAGGATCTCTTTAACTGAGATTTAAAGCGGGGGTAAATACTTTATGCAAATACACTTCAGGTTTTCTTCCTGATGCACACCCAGAACTTCTAAAACAAAGCTATAATGTCATTTAAAGTTGCATCATACATTTTATATTTTATACATTTTAAATTAATGAACTTAATGGACAATGCATTAGAAAGAAAACAGGCAAATTACAGAATAATTTAACATTGCAAAGAAACAGAGCAACTTGCAGGACATTAAACACTCTATTTTGACATGGAATGCCTGAAGCTAAAGCAATTAAAGCTGTAAAATATTGCTGGCTGACATGATGTGTATGTAAATTTGTCATTCATTGGCAAAGGTTTGTACCAATCACTGGGAATGTTCACAGTAAAACAATCCATGTACCATAAAATGCATTTAGAGCAGTCCTCTAAGAGAGTTGTTGTGTATCATTTAGGTATCTGAACATTATTAATGATAAATTCTTGGTTTAATAAGAGTCTTCTATGGAAATGACCTTAAACTTAGTTCTTGACATATTACTTATATCTGTGCTTGTTTCTTAAAGAGAAATAACATTTTTAACATATCCCACAACAAGAAGAGAAAATACAGGTAGAGCTTGGCATTATATTTAATTTGGTTAAGTTTTTCCCTAGGCCCCCAAAAGAAGACCTACCTTTGAGTATTATATAAACTCTACCCTCTACAAATACAGTCTAACAGGGCTATACTGAATTCTAGCCAGTGACCTGATTTATCACAGCTTAGAAATAGTGGTATTCTCCCACAAGAGGAAGGAGGAAAACAAAACAAAACAAAACACAGTAATCCCCCAAATTCACTGTTGCTATGGAAGAGATGGGGATGCCTGCTGAGACTGAAAGTCACAAAATATTTGGGCAGTTGAGAAACTGTAGGCCCATCTTCTATTGCCAAAGCCTGAAGACTCTCTTTGCCAGGACTCCCTGGTCATTTGGCACTACAGAGAAATGCTGGGCAGAACCCCAGCAGAAGATATAAGGAAACCAGGCACATTTTAATATTCATCTATCAAAGCTCTGCAAATCATCTTTCAAATTAGATGAACCAACAAGAGCCAAGAGAACATTTTAATAAATACCAAAATGACTTCATAATAGTCAAAATAGTTGGTGAATGCTAACTCATATTTCTTAGACATTTCACCAATAAGTTTAATTAAACTTTCCCAAAGCCTATGAATGAGGGAATACCTTTATCTCTTTTTACTTTTCGTTTTAAGAAAGAGAGCTGGTTCATAAGATTTCATAGCTCTAATTCCCCTTTCTAAAACTCTATATTCCAGTCCTTCTTGGCTGTTGTAGAAAAGAAATAAAAGGTTAATCTCCCACCTTATGTTTTGGAGAAAATCATCACAAACCATAAGCTCCATTTGGTAAATAAGAAACTGTACAGGAGATTCTGACTTGCCAAACACTGAATATTATACACACAATATTGTGTTATAATCCAAACCAAGAATCCTTAAACATTATGTCTAAATTAAATGAATTAGAAATTTAAATTTATATATGAAGACACAAGAAAAGAAAAAATCTCTACTGTCAGATCAGATCAGAT
Organism: Bos grunniens; assembly: GCF_055505025.1. Taxonomy (NCBI): domain Eukaryota; kingdom Metazoa; phylum Chordata; class Mammalia; order Artiodactyla; family Bovidae; genus Bos; species Bos grunniens. Next base: position 68,801,834 of record NC_141167.1, read on the forward strand.
CAGTTGCTCAGTTGTGTCCGACTCTTTGCGACCCCATGAATCGCAGCATGCCAGGCCTCCCTGTCCATCACCAACACCCAGAGTTCACTCAAACTGATGTCCATCGAGTTGGTGATGCCATCCAGCCATCTCATCCTCTGTTGTCCCCTTCTCCTCCTGTCCCCAATCCCTCCCAGCATCAGAGTCTTTTCCAATGAGTCAACTCTTCGCATGAGGTGGCCAAAGTATTGGAGTTTCAGCTTTAGCATCATTTCTTCCAAAGAAATCCCAGGGCTGATCTCCTTCAGAATGGACTGGTTGGATCTCCTTGCAGTCCAAGGGACTCTCAAGAGTCTTCTCCAACACCACAGTTCAAAAGCATCAGTTCTTCGGCGCTCAGCCTTCTTCACAGTCCAACTCTCACATCCATACATGACCACAGGAAAAACCATAGCCTTGACTAGACAAACCTTTGTTGGCAAAGTAATGTCTCTGCTTTTTAATATGCTATCTAAGTTGGTCATAACTTTCCTTCCAAGGAGTAGGCGTCTTTTAATTTCATGGCTGCAGTCACCATCTGCAGTGATTTTGGAGCCCCCAAAAATAAAGTCTGACAGTTTTCACTGTTTCCCCATCTATTTGCCATGAAGTGATGGGACCAGATGCCATGATCTTCGTTTTCTGAATGTTGAGCTTTAAGCCAACTTTTCCACTCCCCTCTTTCACTTTCATCAAGAGGCTTTTTAGTTCCTCTTCACTTTCTGCCATAAGGGTGGTGTCATCTGCATATCTGAGGTTATTGATATTTCTCCTGGCAATCTTGATTCCAGCTTGTGTTTCTTCCAGTCCAGCGTTTCTCATTATGTACTCTGCATATAAGTTAAATAAGCAGGGTGACAATATACAGCCTTGACATACTCCTTTTCCTATTTGGAACCAGTCTGTTGTTCTATGTCCAGTTCTAACTGTTGCTTCCTGACCTGCATACAAATTTCTCAAGAGGCAGATCAGATGGTCTGGTATTCCCATCTCTTTCAGAATTTTCCACAGTTTATTGTGATCCACACAGTCAAAGGCTTTGAGTTTAATAATCCTGACAGCCTCCTACATAACTTGCAAGATAAGAATATTAGACTGTGAATCTCACTCCTGGGCATATATCTGGACAAAACTATAATCTGAAAAGATATATTCACTCCAATGTTCATAGCAGCACTATTTACAAGAGCCAAGGCATGGAAGCAACCTAAATATCCATTGACAGATGAATGGATAAAGAAGTTGTGTTACATATATATAATGGAATATTACTCAGCCATAAAAAGGAAAGCCTTTGAGTCAGTTCTAATGAGGTGGATGAAACTAGAGCCTAAATACAGAGTGAAGTAAGTCAGAAAGAGAAAAAGAAATATCATATATTAACTCATACATATGGAATCTAGAAAAATGGTCCTGATGAACCTATCTGTAGGGCAAGAACAGTTGCAGACATAGAAAACAGACTTGTGGACACAGCAGGAGAAGGTGAGGGTGGATGAATGGAGAGAGTAGCTCTGAAACATCTACATTACCATGTGTAAAATAGACAGCTAGTGGAAAGTTGCTGTAAAACACAGGGAGCTCAACCTGGTGCTCTGTGATAGCCTAGAGGGTGGGATTGGGTGGGGGTGAGAGGGAGGTTCAGAAAGAGGCAACATGTGTATACTTTTGGCTGATTCACATTGTTGTATGGCAAAAACCAACACAACATTGTAAATATCCTCCAGTTTAAGATAAATAAAAAAAGATCTAGTAGATAGCATATTCAAAAGAAGAGACATTACTTTGCCAACAAAGGTCTGTCTAGTCAAGACTATGGTTTTTCCTGTGGTCATGTGTGGATGTGAGAGTTGGACTGTGAAGAAGGCTGAGCGCCGAAGAACTGATGCTTTTGAACTGTGGTGTTGGAGAAGACTCTTAGAGTCCCTTGGACTGCAGGGAGATCCAACCAGTCCATTCTGAAGGAGATCAGCCCTGGGATTTCTTTGGAAGGAATGATGCTAAAGCTGAAACTCCAGTACTTTGGCCACCTCATGCAAAGAGTTGACTCATTGGAAAAGACTCTGATGTTGGGAGGGATTGGGGGCAGGAGGAGAAGGGGACGACAGAGGATGAGATGGCTGGATGGCATCACTGACTCGATGGACGTGAGTCTCAGTGAACTCCGGGAGTTGGTGATGGACAGAGAGGCCTGGCGTGCTGCGATTCATGGGATCACAAAGAGTTGGACACAACTGAGCGATTGAACTGAACTGAACTGACTGATATATATATACAATGAAATGTTATCAGCCATATAAAAGAAGAAAATAATGCCATTTGCAGCAACATGAATGGACCTGGAGATTATCATACCAAGTGAAGTCAGAAAAAGACAAATACCATATGATATCACTTCTTTGTGGAATCTAAAATATGACACAAATGAACTTAATTACAAAGAAAAAGACTCAACAGACATAGAGAACAGACTTGTGGTTGTCAAGACGAATAGGAGTATAGGGGAGGGAGGGATAGGGAGTTTGGGATTAGCAGACGTAAACGATTATACATAGAATGGATAAACAATAAGGTCCTACTGTATAGCACAGGGAGCTTATTTAATATCCTATAATAAATCATAATGTAAAAGAATATGAAAAAGAACATATATATAACTAAATCACTTTACTGTATGCCAGAAACTAATATAATATTGTAAATCAACTATACTTCAAAAAAATAAATTTTAGAAACCAAAATGAAAATTTTTAAGGAATATTAGCTAAGAGTCAGACATGACTTCAGTCAGTCAGCAACTTCACTTTCACCTTTCACTTTCATGCATTGGAGAAGGGAATGGCAACCCACTCCAGTGTTCTTGCCTGGAGAATCCCAGGGATGGGGGAGCCTGGTGGGCTGCCATCTATGAGGTCGCACAGAGTCAGACACAACTGAAGCGACTTAGCATCAGCAGCAGCTTGTGGGAATAAATATTTATTGAGCATCTCTGATAGGCATTAGGGAAAATTTTTTAATGAATAATGTATGTCTTCAAAACGGTTGTAGTCTAAGGAGAAAAGTAAGCCAATAATCAAATATCATACATACAAGGATGGCTAAATACTAAATAGAGGTATAATGGACAAAAGAAGAAAGTAAGTAGGAGTGGGAGGAAAGAAGAAAAACTTTGAAGAAAATAGAGTAAGGCATTGACAAACAGAATGGGAAGTGGTAGAATGACTCTGTGAACTGGCTCAAGTGCCACTCCATGTGTGCATGCAGTGATCTATATAGCCATGCACTCTTACTGTCCACAATCAACAATTTCACATTGGTTTTAGAAATAAATACCTCTCACAGAGGTATCTAGGATGTACTTGCAAATAAATCCGCTTCCTTCTTGGCATTATAACTTAGAAAAGCGATAATCTTGACACTTATATGCCAGCGAGACAATTTCTATGTTGAAAAGGTGATCACACATTTCAGTGTCTCATAAACAATAAATATGAGTCATAGCAATGCTGCCCAGTGTGAACAGACTTCAGAGCCCTAAGAACTAAAATAATTTTAAAATTATCATTGCCTTTGGGCAGTAATAACCATTGGCCTCTTTTTTAATCTAGAAGCTTAAAAAATAATTCTAATGTTCATCTTCCTAACCCTTACTGGAGTAGGAAAACATTGAAACATGGTCTTCTTTGTTATAAACATGTGGTATCTATGAAGTCCAATATTAATCCCATTTGCACCATAAAATGTATGATCCACTTGAGCCTTGCTCTCCTGTGAATTATGAATCATAGTAGTACACTGGGGAGAGTTATCATGTCTCTATGGTTCCTACTTTGTTTCTTCAATTTTTTCTTCAAATATCTTGGTACCAAAAGTATCTAGGAAATTTGAAGTCCCCCATATGAAATATCTTAATAAATTCTTTACACATACTCTCTACTCTTTCCATAAAACATGTAGCTTAAGAGAACCAGGAGATCACCAAATAAAATAACACTAGTATATTTTTATCCCTTAGAAGGAAAGGCTACTTATTATAGTCTTATTGCTTTGGTGAGTAGCTAAAATATCCAATTAATAGGGTTTAACCTATCAGACAGAATTTGTTTTTAGAATAATGAAAATGTGTTGTCATTACATTTGTATTCCCTTGTGTTTTTGAGATATGATTCATTATAACTTATTTTAGCTGTTCTGTTTTCCAATTCTTCATATTTTCACATCTTTTCCAACAAAATAATAATACACAAATAATACCTGACAAGACTTTACAGATTTTTCTCTATTGGTATGCTTTTGTTCTCCAAGCCTCTTAAGTATGGGTGTGGTAAAAATACAAAGAGAGTCTGGATGAGAGCTTTCTCACAGGAAAAAGCATCCGTTTTCTCTCTTCTGCTACACACACTGCAGATTCCAGTTAACAATGCATTAAGCAATACAGAATAGTAATTTTGAACCCAAACATCATGCCAAATACTTCTGGTGAAAAATAGTTGCTAAACGTAGCTTCATTTTGAAAGTCACTGTTTCCATTAACAGTGTCTTCTAGTCGCCTTGTTTCAATAGTACTACTATTAACCATGAAATTTAACTGCTTCTGTTTACTCTTTGAATTTACCTATTAAACTGCCAACTCAATTTATTTTCCCAGTTGTCATTACCCTGTTAAGAATATTGCTAATAAGCTAAAGGAATCTCTATTCCTTTTCTTAGATTATGTAGCTGACTGAATTTGCTCACCAATACAATTTAGAATATAGGATCCAAAGGAAAGTGGAGTCAATTCCTGACAGCAGCCTTCACTTCAATCCCTATCAAAGAGGATCTTTTTTAAAGAGTTGGAAGAAGAGTGTTCCATGCATTTCTCTACTTACTACAAATAAATGACAACAAGTCTAGTGAGTCACATGACTAATTTGGAGCTATGAAAAATGAATGAGTTTAATTAAAAAGTAGGCTGGTAGTGCAATTAATTCAAGAATAAACTATGTTATATAACTAACACAATTTTACCACATGCTATTCCTCTCACTGACATCTACAAGACGTTAGATAAAAACAACTGAAAATTAAAAAATTTTTAATGTACTATATCATCGCCATAGTTAATAATGGTAACAAATATTTACTGTACCCTTAGGTTTCTCAAACTTATTTGCCTGGTATTCAAAATACAATGAAAGAGTAGACATGGTTCTTCCCATCAGAGAATATATATCAAATTGTAAACATCACTTGGATATGCTATCTTTAATTAATCAATGACCTCCACATTCAATCATGTAAACTTTACCTACTTTGACCTAGGGATTGGGGATGAAAAGACATATAAAACACACATTGAGGATAATGTTAGATGTTAATTTACTAGACACAATCAAAAAGTATGCACAGATTAATGTTCTTGATAACATTCCAGAATTTAGAAACTAGTACTTGGAAAAAAAAGATGTGATAACTCTTTAATAAGGAAACTTTGTTTCATCACTGAAACATTCTGAAACATCATTCTGACCAATCCACAAGGAATATTGCTCATTTTGCTAAAGAAAACTACCATTAAGTATTTTCAAACATAACTAATGAGATTAGGAAGTAAACCTCAAGGGTAAAGCTATCAACTGAAAAATTAGCTGAGATAAATGTTTATGAGCGAATTGTGTATTCTTAGTGAAGTAGTCAACATTTTACAACATTGGTGTTAAGCTGTAGGGGATTCCTAAAATATTATCACTGTTAACTGCAACAGATGCAACTCAGCTAATTTTTTAGAAACCTGAAATTCAAAAAGTAGTAGATCAGATTCCCACCTATGTAACAGATAATGCATCCTCTTATGAAGATTCACTTTCATACAGTTAAAGAAGGGCTGATCTGAGTAATGCAAGCGTCTGTGCTAAGTTGCTTCAGTAGTGTCCAACTCTTTGCAACCCCATGAATGGTAACCTGCCAGGCTCCTCTGTCCATGGGATTCTCTAGGCAAGAATCCTGGAGTGGGCTTCCCTGCCCTCCTCCAGGGGATCTTCCTGACCCAGATATCAGTTCAGTTCAGTTCAGTTCAGTCGCTCAGGCATGTCCGACTCTTTGTGACCCCATGAACTGCAGCACACCAGGCTTCCCTGTCCATCACCAACTCTCGGAGCTTGCTCAAACTCATGTCCATTGAGTCCGTGATGCCATCCAACCATCTCATCCTGTCATCCCCTTCTCCTCCTGCCTTCAATCTTTCCCAGCATCAGGGGAAATCAGGGGAAACTTTCAAATGAGTCAGTTATTTGCATCAGGTGGTCAAAGTATTGGAGTTTCAGCTTTAGCAACAGTTCTTCCAATGAATATTCAGGACTGATTTCCTTTAAGATGGACTGGTTGGATCTCCTTGCTGTCTAAGTGACTCTCAAGAGTCTTCTCCAACACCACAATTCAAAAGCATCAGTTATTCAGTGCTCAGCTTTCTTTATAGTCCAACTCTCACATTCATACATGACTACTGGAAAAATCATAGCTTTGACCCAGAGACAGAACCCTGCAATGGCAGACGGGTTCTTTATCACTAGCACTACCTGGGAAGCTGAGCTTAGTAGATGTAAGCCAATCACAGCACTTATTCAGTATAGAATAAAGAAGGTCACTAATTACAGTTGCCAAAAGTCAAGTTTTCTACAAATATGGCCAAGTCACCATGTAAGCAACAAGAATGTATGTCTTTCCTAAAACTGACATCACAAACACATGAAGTTAAGATACCTCACAAATTTAAGTCCTTCACAAATTTGCCCTCCTCATAGTGCACTATACCACATGTACTCTTAAGAGTCATCTTGAGAAACTTCAACTTTCGCTCCACTACAATCTTAGACTAAGTCACTTTAAGAAGCTCCTAGTAAAAGATAACATTTACCCAAAAAAAGGAAAAAAATGATATCTACTTCTAGATTTCACCTAAATAAATGTCATTCTACTTTTGACTGATGAGGAATGACATCGTCATAGCCAGAATTCTTTCTGCCTATGCAGCAAGTTGAGCCAAAGAAAAATGAGGAGAAAGGGTCAATAAATATGGTGCTGAGAAAAAAGATAAAATATTATTTTTCTCAGCCAATTGGCCTAAATTTATGTGTTGCTTTGAAGAACATCATTTGACTCTTAGTATACTTCAAACACAGAACAAGATTTTTTCTTAATATCAGGGCCTAACTATATAACAATTTGAAATATGCAAACAAAAATTACTTTCTTTTAAAATGCTAAATTTTAAACTTAAAAGTGAAAGTGAAAGTTTCTCAGTCCTGTTTAGCTCTTTGCGACCCCATGGGCTGTAGCCTGCCAAGCTCCTCTGTCCTTGGAATTCTCCAGGCAAGAATATTGGAGTGGGTAGACATTCCCTTCTCCAGGGGATCTTCCCAACCCAGGGATTGAACCCAGGTTTCCTGCATTGCAGGTGGATTCTTTACCATCTGAGCCATGGGGTTATGTTAAAGACATATTTATGTGTCTTTTCTAAACACTTATTATTCATATCAAGAGTATCAAACCAATGCATTAAAATGATTATGAATCTCACAGACCATATAAAAAATCATTCTACAATGAATAGAATCCCTAATCTCCAAAACCAACTATTTCTCAGAGTTTCTAACACAAGCATCTGGAGCCAGAAAACTACTATAGAGGGAGAGGCGGGTTTGTTAGTTTTGTTTTTAACATCATAGCATTATTTCCCTTTGACTTGTAAAGCCTAAGGTATTATCCTTTCGTGGTGCTGATACTGGAAACTAAAGAAACATTTACATTATGGGTTCTGTGATATAATGAAAGATGTGTACTCTATATTACAAGACAGAAGAACTGTGATTTGATCTTCCCGTTAACTAAAACCATGTTAAAGACTGTGCTTCATAATGGGATTTTATGATGCTTTGTTCCATAAAGCACTCCTAGTCACAATGATAAGCTGATATTTTAACATTATCCATATAAATCCAAATTGAGTTTTTAAATCAGAATTTCAAGCAGAAATCAGTCTCAAAGCATCACAGCATTTTTAAACACTTATAAGTGCTATGAAATTTCCCTGGACATTGAAATATTTTACATGCATCAGAGCCATGTATATATATATTTACACAGGACAATAAAGGTATACACAGATACATATATCAGTGCAAATTTGTCTATATAGATAAAGAGATGCTTCTGTTTGCATATGTATATTCATGAAAATTAGGGGAAAAAAGTCAAAACCAAATAAATATTTAATATGTCAGCACCTGTCATATAGTTTTGTGTGTGTGCTTTACTACTATTGACTAGCAGTAGTACTGCTACTCTAACCAACTTCATTAAAGAATAAAAGAAAAGTAATAAGTCATTTCACACTCTGTCTGACCATTATACAATAATAGCAAGATTTCATGCAAGGGTACAACATTATGCCCATCTGCAATCACAGTCTCTTTGCAAAAATCTCAATTCACACTTCACATGCAGCTAACCTTGTTACCATCCCTTCCTAAATCCATCAGTGTTGCAGCTGCACGTCTTCACAGCCCAACATCTTAAAATTCATCACTTTGGCACCTTAGCATCACTATAGGTCAAGATAAAGAATCCAACCAAGAATAATTAAAGGGCACCCAGATGTTTAGTTTACTTATCTCAAGCCTTCCCTTTAACATATTCGAATTGCCTGTGTGTACTATTTCTTTCATATTTTTAAGATAAGTGCAATGTGATTATTTTAAGGGTAAGAGCCCTGGAACAATACATTTCAGACTTCTTTTTTTTAGAAGTATAGTTCTTTGTAGTTGAAATTTGAACAAGAGGCGTGATAATGAGTAGGTTGAGGGAAGGAAAGGTGTTATCTCATTAAGGTAATTACTAAGACATCCCCACCATTACATGGGTTTGAAAATGTGGCAATTAAAGCGCCCTACATGGGCTCCTGGAGACAAGAGAACAAGACAGTTCTCCTGGAACTTCTGTGTTGCGGTTAATGTGTGTCATGTAAATGAAAGGGTAGACTATTGCTATTTAATTCTTTTTCTCAAGCCCCCACGCCCACCCTCAAACTTCTTTGTGGATTGTGATTTTTTTTTTTAACTTAACCTGAATTTAGTTCTGATAAAAGGTGCCATATTGATAGTTCTAGAAGCTAAAGCCTTCCATTTACCCACAGAATAGTTGGAGCACAGAAAAAACAGTAGAGCAACCTAGGCAAGCAACATGTTACCAACCTAAATCAAAAGATACATAACCTTCTTCCCTTCTCTTTAGCTAGGCAAGTCCCCTTCTCTGGTGAAGAACTGCCAAATTCATACTCAAAATCAGGGAAGTTTAACACATACATAAAAAATGTGTAAGTGGTGTTCTTAGGTTACTTTACCACAGCATATCCAGGCTCATCACAGCTCTCAATTTACGCAGGCTGAATTTGCACTATTCATGAAACCACTTCCTTTGGCCAGTTTCTCCTCTCTCTTGAGCTGGTCATCTTGCTCTTTCATTGCTTCCACAGCCCTAGCTAAGACAAGTACTAAAGTGATATACCAAACATCTAGAATCCTTTCTCCAAAATCTTGGTTTCACACTCATTAAAGCATTATTCATCTCAAAAAATTAAGGAAAACTATCTAAATGGCCAGCGATGAAAGAATGGTTGACTTGACTGTGATAAATTTACGGAAAAGAATCTTATGTTTCAAATATTATACTTACAAAGAGTTTTAAATAATACAGAGATACTTGTATTACTTATGGGAAAAGCATAAATGTTATCCCAGAGGAAATGTTATAACTATACAAAAATTCACAGCAAAATTCTAGAAACAACAAATTAAATATTAGCAATGGTTTTCTTTGAATGATAGAAAATGAACTTTTTTCTTCTCCCCTTAGTATTTTAAATTTTTTCCACAGTGAACATACATTACTTTTATGATAGAAAAGTTATTTTAATAGATTTTACAAAAATCTTGTTTTTTGGTGGGTGTAGTAGGATTTGACCACACAAATTTAATTTCATTAAAATTGAAAGACAAAGCTGTAACACTGTAGTATCTCTTATCTTCCCCCTTTCTAACTTTACAGGAAAAAATGGGAGCAACAGGGATTTAAAGAAAAAATAAATAAATAAATAAATCAAATACATTGTTAAAAAAAAAAAACCTAGAATAGGTATTAAGCTAGATGACCTTTGAGATTCTTTCCAATCCTGATTGGATTTGGATCAAGATCACTTCAGTTTAAAATCCAATTACTTATTAACGTGGATATTGGAAAATATCCTTTTGCCAAATTTCTGGGCAAAACCAAGAATTGTGTTTCCCCAAGGGGCTGGATCATTCATGGGAGGAAAAGAAAAGCCTGTAAAACATGTTACCAAAGAAAGGATATCCTTCCTGAAATGTCACCAACATATGTAGCACTGCTATTAATAAGCAGTGTCTTGAGTAGTTGGGCTTTTTTTTTAATCCTGTTCCAAACTGTTAAGAGTTATATCCAGCAAATTTACAAGCTTAATTCAATTTTTCAGCACGGACATTGGTCAACAGAAATGCTAGGTCTATCACCTTTTGACCCCGTAAAAACCTCCCAATCATATAAAATAACAAAAGTCAGGAGGATAAAAGTAGGCGGGAATGAAGACCCAAACAGACGCTGGGCCTCAGGCCTTAAAAGTCTTCAGGGGCCAGCTGCTGCTGCTAAGTAGCTTCAGTCATGTCCGACTCTGTGACCCCATAGATGGCAGCCCACCAGGCTCCTCTCCCTGGGATTCTCCAGGCAAGAACACTGGAGTGGGTTGCCATTTCCTTCTCCAATGCATGCATGCATGCTAAGTTACTCCAGTCATGTCTGACTCTGTGTGACCCCATGGACAGCAGCCCTCCAGGCTCCTCTGTCCACAGGATTCTCCAGGCAAAAATACTGGAGTGGGTTGCCATTTCCTTCTCCCTCAGGGGCCAGAACTTCCCTCTATTGAATTCACTCACCTGAGGCTTCTCAACAGATCCCCGGGGTCATAGTATCTTTTGGAATGAAAGCAGTCATTATTGCTTTACTAAATGAAGGGGAAAAGACATGAGGTGTATTCAAACTCCAATTGAACTTTCAGTTCAGTTCAGTTCTGTCACTCAGTTGTGTCTGACTGGGACCCCAGGGACTGCAACACGCCAGGCCTCCCTGTCCATCACCAACTCCCGGAGCCTACTCAAAGTCGTGGCCGTCGAGTCGGTGATGCCATCCAACCATTTCACCCTCTATCGTCCCCTTCTCCTCCCACCTTCAATCTTCCCCATCATCAGTTCAGTTCAGTTCAGTCGCTCAGTCGTGTCCGACTCTTTGCAACCCCATGAACTGCAGCATGCCAGGCCTCCCTGTCCATCGTCACCAACTGCCGGAGTTTACCCAAATCCATGTCCATTGAGTCGGTGATGCTATTCAACCATCTCATCCTCTGTAGTCCCCTTCTCCTAACCATCTCATCCTCTGTAGTCCCCGTCTCCTCCTGACCTCAATCCTTCCCAGCATCAGGGTCTTTTCCAATGAGTCAGCTCTTCATATCAGGCAGCCAATGTATTGGAGTTTCAGCTTCAACATCAGTCCTTCCAAGGAACACCCAGGATTGATCTCCTTTAGAATGGACTGGTTGGATCTCCTTGCAGTCCAAGGGACTCTCAAGAGTCTTCTCCAACACCACAGTTCAAAAGCATCAATTCTTCAGTGCTCAGCTTTCTTCACAGTCCAACTCTCACATCCATACATGACCACTGGAAAAACCAGAGCTTTGACTAGATGGACCTTTATTGACAAAGTAATGTCTCTGCTTTTTAATATGCTGTGTAGGTTGGTCATAACTTTCCTTCCAAGGAGTAAGTGTCTTTTAATTTCATGGCTGCAATCATCCCCAGCATCAGGGTCTTTTCAAATCGAACTTTATACCCTGTTAAATATCCTCGAATACCAGACCACCTGACCTGCCTCTTGAGAAACCTATATGCAGATCAGGAAGCAACATTTAGAACTGGACATGGAATAACAGACTGGTTTCAAATAGGAAAAGGAGTACGTCAAGGCTGTATATTGTCACCCTGCTTATTTAACTTATATGCAGAGTACATCATGAGAAACGCTGGGCTGGAAGAAACACAAGCTGGAATCAAGATTGCCGGGAGAAATATCAATAACCTCAGACATGCAGATGACACCACCCTTATGGCAGAAAGTGAAGAGGAACTAAAAAGCCTCTTGATGAAAGTGAAAGTGGAGAGTGAAAAAGTTGGCTTAAAGCTCAACATTCAGAAAACGAAGATCATGGCATCTGGTCCCATCACTGCATGGGAAATAGATGGGGAAACAGTGTCAGACTTTATTTTTGGGGGCTCCAAAATCACTGCAGATGGTGATTGCAGCAAATTAAAAGATGCTTACTCCTTGGAAGGAAAGTTATGACCAACCTAGATAGCATATTGAAAAGCAGAGACATTACTTTGCCAACAAAGGTTCGCCTAGTCAAGGCTATGGTTTTTCCTGTGGTCATGTATGGATGTGAGAGTTGGACTGTGAAGAAAGCTGAGCGCTGAAGAATTGATGCTTTTGAACTGTGGTGTTGGAGAAGACTCTTGAGAGTCCCTTGGACTGCAAGGAGATCCAACCAGTCCATTCTAAAGGAGATCAGTCCTGGGTGTTCATTGGAAGGACTGATGCTGAAGCTGAAACTCCAATACTTTGGCCACCTCATTCAAAGAGTTGACTCATTGGAAAAGACTCTGATGCTGGGAGGGATTGGGGGCAGGAGGAGAAGGGGACGACAGAGGATGAGATGGCTGGTTGGCATTACCAACTCGATGGACATGAGTTTGGGTGAACTCCGGGAGTTGGTGATGGACAGGGAGGCCTGGTGTGCTGCGATTCATGGGGTCGCAAAGAGTCGGACACGACTGAGCGACTGAACTGAAATATCTTTGGGGGAGGACTTTGGACAGGTGAAAATAACTGGGCCTTCCATAAGGATTGGAGAAAGAAATGGCAACCCACTCCACTGTTCTTGCCTGGAAAAATCCTATGGACGGAACAACCTGGCAGGCTGTAAGTAGTCCATGGGGTCGCAAAGAGTCGGACACAACTGAGGGACTAACACTCCATAAGGATAAATAGGCCACGAGAATCTCGGGAAGCTGCATGTCATTCCCTAGGTATCGTCAAAGATTTTAACCCAAAGGGACAACAAGACAGGGGTAAAAGAAATGGGTAACATTAGTTTGGGCCTGTTTGCTACAACTGACCCCCTAAAAAATTCCGGCTGCAAGCAGAACGAACAGTAGGCGGAAAAAGGGAAAATCCTACCTGCCGCAGCAAGGCCGCTTTCTTTCCTTTGATCTGATTGGGCACGGAATCTTTCGTGTGCTCTGATTGGGCACGGCTGAGGTGGGCGGGTCAAAAGCTGCCACGTGACAGGGATGGGTGCAGTTGTTCCCACTAAAGACCAGGCTTTTGGAGATATGCTCTGAAGTAAATCTAGAGAAACTCGGGGGGTGGGGGTAGAAGGGGGACTCGGGGGGTGGGAGATCCACAATACGGATTGCCAGAAATTTCAAAAGCAATCCAAAAAAGAAGACAAAATGAATTACCGCATACTCGTATTTATCCATTTATGTTTTATGTGATTTTCTGGTCTAATCTATTGATGCATAGCAATGAATGATTATATGACAGCTACGCATTTATTCGCATATGAGTATGTGTAATGTAATGCCACAGTGTATTCACTCAGGGCTAGTGAAAAAGTAGGTGTCCCTTTGAAATCCTCTTAATCTAAGGGTAACAGTTTTGTAAGTTTCTATCAATGGGACCTGTGTTGGAAATAGGGCAGATGAATAATAATTTGAGGTCTCTAAGTGATTATAGCCCTACTTCCAATGGACATCTCCGTCTATTAATATCTGGGTTAGAACTTCCCTGCCCATAGGTCTGCAGATGCCCAGCTTGGGGGTGTGAGAATGCTAAGAGTTGGTGCAAGAGGAAGTTGAACAATCTGATCCTTATTGGATCTTTCAGAAATTATGGCATGCCTGTTTTCTCAAATGAGGAGTATTAGGAAAATCAAAATTTTCATATTAGATCACTAGAAAGTAATTTACTAGCAGTTCAGTCAACCAGGAAACTGTGAGAAAGAGACCTACTATGGTCTCTTCACTTGAACAAGCCCCACATCTGAAAGCTATAAACAGTACCTTAACTTCCCTATGGTAGTTCCTATGGTAGGAAGTGAGTAGCACCGACTTCCATATCCTTTTCCTAACACTCTATCAGCCAACTGGCTTTAGAAAGTAGAAATAGACTATTATTCCATAATGGGCATTCTAACTGTGTGGTATAGGAGCTGTGGGACAATGCACTATCACTAATTCCTCTCTCCTTAGGCAGTGGTATAAATACACATTGCTCCAAAGAAAACTTTTTCTCCGGTTTCACATAACCATGCACACCTTGGAATACCTTCTCCAGTCCCTGAATGTACTGGGAGCTCCCCCAGTGGTGCCTGGCTTTCAAATGTGGGTAACCCACGATCCAGCTAAAAGTCTCTGTCAACATCTAAATTCCACTCAGCATTTCCATTCCTCTAATTCTAAAGGGAAAGAGGAAGAGGAGAGCCAGAGAGGCAGTAGAGGGGGTGGGGATAATCAACAATGAGGAGTTGGCTTCCTAGACCCGAGGGAAAATCTGAAGGGAGACGTTCATTTGCAACCTTGAGGCCTTGGGGGTGGGGGAGTGTTTGAAGTGGGATACAGATAGGAGCTCCTACTTGGGCAACGATTATTTTATCATCTTCACAGGAGGACGCTTCGTATTTTCTCCCAAGCCTAGTGAGATGTGAGAACAGGGGACCCAGCTCTGTAGGGCCTGCGCAGGCACCTTTCGTGAAAGTATTTAAATTCCTGTCCCTGATATCTACAGCCCCTGTCCTGATGCACTCATTTCTCCCACACCGTCTGTAACGGGGATCTGGAACTTGGGGCCGCCGGGCTGTCCGGGGTTGGGTGAGGTGGGGATCGCAGAGGCCCGGCCTGGGCGCGCTCCGCTGGAGACCCAGAGCGCAGCCGGCCGGCGATGGAGGGACATGGGAACCGCGGCATAAATAACGGGCTGCAATGTGTGTGTGTGTTGCTGGGAGTGGGAAAGAGGATCCCACTTCCAGGGCTTCTTCACTGAAGAATCAAGTCAGGCGGGCAGACGCAGAGCTGGGTGGGGGCGGAAATCCCTCAACTCCACAAAGTGACAAAAGCCCTTTTTATCGTACAAGTTCAATCTCGGGCTCGCGAAGGTCCTCCTTTTTCAGTGGAGCTCCTGCGGGGTCGACCCGCTATCCCAAACCAGATAGTAACGGGAGCTGGGAGAGTCCCAAAACCGGGGAAAGGAGACGCGAGGTGGAAAAGCAGTGGAAATCCGGGCCTCAGCTTAACGCTACCTGCAGGGCGGCCGCCTCAGGAGTGCTTCTCCTGGGCTTCCATCGACCGAGGCGGCGGTTCGCTGAGCAGAGTCGGGGCTGCGCTAGCCGAGAAAGTAAAAACAAACAAACAACAAAAGAATGCCATTGAGAGCCGTTCCACTGGCGACTGCGCTACGGCCGCGGCGCAGGGGCTTCGAAGCGGCAGAACTGAGGCCCCTCTCCTTCCCAGTCGGCTTTCGCTAAGAACTTATTAAATAGGGACGGTTTAGAGTTGATCTGTCACTGAGCACTACTTACCCCAAGATCTTTTGGGTTTTGAATTACTTTATTGATCTGAAGATTTTGTTCTTTGGAAAGTGACCCTGTTTGGTCTTAGAGCTAATCAGGAAGCGCTGCCAGGGAGGGTGCTTTGTAATCACCTCGCAGACCTCCCCCGCGGGCGCCGCCGACCCTTCCCGGGTGCGCCCCCTGCGGTCGCCTAGGCTTTGCGGGGAACCCTCCAGCCTCCGGCAGTTTGCTCCACCGCTCGCCCAAGGAGCTGTCTGTGGTGCTAGGAGAGAGAAACTGGAGAGGGAGGCCCGAGGAGAGAAAGAAGGTGGAGAAACTGAGAATGCGAGGTTGGCTGGGGCCATCCACACAGCAACACTAAGACTGACAGGGACTTTCAGAATTCAGCTGGAAGAAGGGGAGGGGAAAAGTCCCTTCTGGGTCATCTCATCGCCCTGAGACAGATGACCTGGTTTTCCAATGCGATAGGCCAGTGATACCTCCCTTTTTCTGAACACACACATCCCTAACCCCACACACTTACCCCTACTAAGCACCGGGGGTGTTCTACCTTCCAGAAGAAGGGAGGGGCACACAGGCCCCCAACTCCAGGGAAGGAGGCGTGGGTAGAGAGGAAGGCTGGAACTGGCCAAGAAGCTGGACAAAGACCTAGTGAAAGCTCAAGAAGCCTCGAGGCACTGTTCCAGGGTCCGTGAGGTAAACCCTGGAGAAGCCCCCACTCACCCTTCTGCCTAATTGCCTAGCCAACAACCAAAACACAGGACAAACCAGCTTTCCCACACCAAGAATTCATTGCAGAGGAGGAAGCATCAGTTCCCTAGGAGGCTCGGCTCTGCCCCTGATATGCCCACCAGTGATAAAAAGTCAGTCTCTTTCCAAGCATGTTGACTTCAAGGCATGTCTGGCTTTTTAGAAAACCAAGCAGCTCTCTTCCAGTATATTTTTGTAACCACATTGCTTAATAAGGACTAAAGTTTCTTTCCCCCTGGGGAGAGCTTTTCCAAATATTTTTAGAAAGTTAAAAATATAACAAAACAAGCTGCCTGTTTAAAGAGGGGAGGTGGGATTCAGCAGACTCCTGGGGAAGGGCTGCTTAGGCAGGAGTCAGATGGCAGGGAGGGAGGAGGAGGAAAGTCTTGGTTTGCGGTAAGCAGTTTTATTTGCAATGGAGGGAATCAGCTGTCTAATTTGCCATCATGTGGGCTTTCATTTTAAGGGGTGGAGCAAAAATAAACTGATACAAGGTGTTAAGTATATTTGCTGGAGGCATGGAGGCAAGCAGCAATCATTACTTTGCAACTCATTGAAAATTGTTGGCTGGGGTTAGAATGGCTGGCTGCTAGTTGGGGAGTTAACTTGTTTCACACTCACTACCAATTAGTGCTAGGTTTGCTGGAGTCTCAGAGCTGATCTTACAGAGAGCAAGTTTAAGGGGTCTTTGTGTTTAAACATCTCTCCGAAACAAGTGGGGTTTTTTTTTCCCCTGTGTTTCTGTAGCAAGGAAAGAATGCCCCTGAAAATCCCTGTTTTGCCAGTCCCCAACTTAATCAAAGAAGCAATCCAAATGGAGCAAGCAGTAGAGTGTCCTTCTGACACCAGCTGAAGGTGGGAAAAAGAAAAGAAGTGCAGCTCCCAGGACCAGAAGACCTCTGAGCCTCCACAACTAACTCTGGATCTCCCTGGTGAAAAGACCTTTGTTATCCTGTTCCTTGCTTTTTTTCGGAAAACCTGGTGTTGCACTCCTCACCTTTTAGCCAACCTCCCTACTTTGTTGGGCAGGCACAGACAGAAGGACTTCTTTTGAGAAAACAGACTTTTGCATTTGACTTCTAAGCAGTAGTTTGGGAACATTTGAATAGAAGGGCACCTGCTGAGGTGCCCCTTGTAGTACTGCTACAGAAAGAAAAAAATGAAAAGAAGGGATCCAGCACTCAACTTTCTCCCTGGGACAACAATCCTACCACCACATCACACACACACACACACACACACACACACACACACACACTCACTCCATTTGCTACCTTCTATGCAACAGGAAATCACCAAAACAAATTTAAAAGGGAATTGACACTTTCAGCTGCATGGTTTAGGGGGTGAAAGAAAACATGGTTTTAAAGCAAAAACACATTTGGGAGGACTCTGGTAGATCTAGACTAATTGCTAGCAACAGTGGAATAGGAGGTTAATTAAGAAACCTTGGTCCCTGTAGACATGGTGTTTCCCCCTTCATTGTGCATGTTTGGAGTCCCAGTTTGGCCTTGAGAGTGAAGGGGTAGCTGGCAGGCTCCCCAGCAGAGTGGTTGGCGGGCTGCTGGTAGCAGATGGGTTCTATGATTTTGTTTATATTTGAAGGTTTGTTTATGTGCTTTTCCCAACTGAACTTGAGGTCATTCTTAGTAGGGAACTTTGAATGTGTGAGCACCAATGAATTCTCAGCTCCCCCTTTCCCCCAAAGATGATCAGCCCTGGGGCCAGTGCAGACAGAAGCTGTAGCACCGCCTCCCCCCCACCTCCGACCCTCAGGTCCTGGAAAGTGCCTTTTTAGACCCAGGTGGACCATTTAAGGACCTGAAGTATTTAAACATGATTGTAAAATCCAACAGCAGCTAAGATAGAACAAGGAGAGTCTGCTGACTGTCCAGGCAATGGGCATTCCCACTAGACACAGTGGTGCCCAGTTTCCAGCCTAGCCCAGCTGTTTGAGTTTGTACCGGCTCAGCGGGAAGAAAATGAGAAGGGCCAGTCCAGACCCTTTTGTTAGAATCAAACAAGACCACGACCATTTTTAAAGCAAACTGATGAGCTGGAGATAAATCACTCCCTAATTAGCCAAAGTCTGATCGAGGTGCCCAAGGCAATTTCTTCCTGGATTTCACCTCTTTCCTTCTTCTTTCCCACTCCTCCCCAACACACACTCCCACAGCACTCCACATTTTAAAAAAATGTTTTTATAACTCTACTAAGATTCAAACATCAGAGAAAGTTGGAAAATGGGTCTGGATGTGTTTTAGCTGCAAGTCTTACTCCTTTGACTACATACTAGGGCCAGAGTGAAGACAGAGATGTGAAGATGCCCAGATGGGGATTCAACTCTCTGACAATGGGAGAAGTGACCTCCAGCCTGGAGAAGGTGGGAGTAGCCCCAGAAGAGTACAACCATCCCCTTTCAGTTCTGCCTCCCCTAGTCGGGAGTGCTCAGCCTCTTGGGAGCTAGTAAGGGAGGGAGGTCTAGGGCTGAGGTCAGGCTCTGGATGAGGTGAGGCTCTGGCCAAGGTGCTAAGAGTATTACACACCGGTTCTCACACACTGATACACACTCCCAAAACAAGCAGCTGACCTACACTATCCTCTGGCCTCTTATTCAGTGGTCCCCAACGATCCAGGGACGCGCATAAAAAGCTCAGCACACCTGTCTCGGCCAGAGTTGCATTCCGCTCTAGGCATCCCATCACAGCCAACTCACCAGGGCAAGAGGCTCGGTGCGGGGCTAGGGGTTGGATGCCCGCCGGGGAACAAGAAGGCAGGGATCAAAGCACAACCAGGGTTTGTTAGCCAGGCCTCTCCGAGTCCCTGGGGCACCCTAATTGCGCGCCCTACAGCCTCCTGCTTGCAGGCTGTCCCACCACGCGGGCGCCGGCCTCGGGCTGAAGAACAGCTGCGCGGCCCGCACGTCTGCCCGCCCACCGCCCAGCTCCTGCCGGCGTCTCTGCTGCCCAGCGTTCCGGACCCTCACCGCTGAGAGGAGCCCTAGGAGAAGGAGGAATGGCGGTCAGACTCGGTTCGGCTGCAGCTGCCAGGCCAGCCGGGGCAGCAAGGAAAGTTGGTTGCCTATTTGGCCAGCAAGCCTACAAGCACAGATTTTCTCTTGCGGCCTCACGAACTGCTCTGAAATCATCCACTTAAAAAGAAAAAAAAATCACACGTACCAAATTAACGGCTCGGAAGAGCCCAACATGAAAAATGGAGCTGTTTTTACCCAAGTCAACCCAACGTCTTTATAGATGTTGTAAATTCCTAATATTCCGGAAGGGACTTTGGGTAATTCTAAATCAAGTGACACATTTCATCATAGTACACTCTGCTTTAGTAAAATCAGCTCCCTCGGATTTCATCACTTGTTAAAAAAAGATAAACTTTATTTCTGTAATTTTCAATCACCAAAAAATCTATATTTTTGTCTAAGCATTTATTTTACTGAATCAAAAAGACATGAAAAGAAAAATCATGTTTTACTAAGGTATATAAGTGACTCTTTTTTGGACAACATATAATAAATATGATATATCACTTATCACTCAGTATTTCAAATGTACATTTTTTTTCATATTATGGAGCATGCCACTTTTCCAAAAGAAAAAAGGTCATGAGAATTCAGTGCAAAGTTCTCAGTTACCCTCCTCTTTTCTCTGGGCCAGACGGAATGTCCACAGCAACGCCCTCTGCCTTGGAATCTGAGGCTGTTCATCTACAATTCTCTCTGCCTGTGCAGTTTCCTCTCCTTGCCCTTCTTTCTTCCCTCCTTACCCCACCCCCCACCCTCCCTCCTGCTTGTCCCTAAAGTCATTTTTAAAAAGAACTTGAGGTTTTTGTTTTTGTTGATGTTTTCACTTACTGGTCGCACTCTGTGTGGGGTCAGCATTTTCGCCAGTCACACTGCTGTGGGGGAGCTTTCCAGCCCTGTCTCTGGGGGTGGGGAGATGAAGTGCGGAGGGCTGGCACTTTCGGGGGGACCCCCGCCCACTGCTGAGCATCTTCCTCTCTCACTTCTTTACTTCCTGGTAGACTGCAAGGGAGGGCAGACTGCCTGGTTGGGGGAGAGGAGGGGCAGCTGTCCTGGTCAGGGAGGGGACAGGGAGGGTCTGCAGGCTCGCTCTTCACCGGGGGTGCGGGGTACCTGGGATGGGGTTGGACAAGGGGTTGAGGGCCGGCTGTCCCCCGGGCCCCAGGCCGTGGATGAGCACTCGGGGCACCAGGGGCCGCTGCAGCTGGGGATGGGGCGCGGGAGGAGTCCGGTACATGCTGCTGTACATGGCGGCAGCGGCCGCCGCCGCGGTCGTGCTGTCCATGCTGCCCAGCAGGCTTGGGTGGTAGAAATAAGGCGATGGAAACATCCTCTGCAGTGCCGAGTAATTCCCTGCCTCAGCCAGCAGCTCCAGGCCCACCGCGGTCTGCCGCTTCCACTTGGTCCTGAAAAAAAAACAGACGTGCATGCACCCCGCGGCTGGGGGCACAGTCCAGGCCCCAAGGCCCGTTCTCTCCCCTACTGGCCTCTTCTTCCTCGGGGAGGACAAGGAGGACTTAGAGAGCGCTGAGAATCGGGAAGGAACCACACCTCCTGGCCCCCATCCCACCCTCTCCCTCACAGAATCACCCAAATCCAAGCTGGCTTCCCAAACAGACATTCATAAATAAAATTCCCCAGGCTTTGCTGCCTTCTCCGGACGTTTTGCTCTGCTGTTGCCACCCTTATAGTTTGGCTACTTGCGGAAACTTCTCTAGAGATCAACTGAGACCACTCTTTCTATGGCAGTCTTCTTCCTTCCTCCTTTAATTCTCTTCCCCAAGTGGCTCCCCAACAATCCCAGAGTGTATGCTCTCTGCCCTCCCCCTTTCCTCCAGACCGAGTGAGAAGAAACCGCGAACAAAGGGACACAGAGGCTCTTGGGCCTTGGACCCCTGCCCCTTTTGGTCCCCAAGGCTGTGGAGACACATCTCTCTCATCAGCCTGACAGGACCTTACAGCAGGCGGGCGGCTCAGAGTGAGGAAGGTGACAAGGTTTCAAAACGGAATTCGTTTGAGGGAGGGCTCTCCCAAGGGGACAGTACCTCGGGGCCATTCCAGGAGGGGAAAAATGCATTTCAAAATCTTGTCTCCTCTGGGAGAGAGTAACAATTAAAACCTGTGATCCGCTTTTCTTGGTTTCCTCCCTCCCCCACCGCACCCCCACTAGGAAGAAGAGGCAGCAGGCCTTTGCTCACATGCCTCCTGAAGGAACTCAGGGCTGGTGGGCCCTCCATACCCGGCAGCTCCAGCCAAATTAATAAACATGTCGCCCATTTTAAATTGGCGACAAATGACACTAATGTTTTCCGACAGAATTAGGGTGGCTGAAACCGTATGTAATGAGACAGAAAATTATGGTAAAGATGACAACTGGATGGGCATTTCCAACCACACTTATGGACGATTAGAACACAAACGAGGGAAAAGGCGGGAGAGAGAAAATCGAGACAAGGGAGACAACCGTCAGGCTTAGAAACCCGGCATAACCTCGGCCCCAGATTGCCGGGTTTGGGTGTTCGCACTGCAGTTCAGGGGCCTACAAGTACTGCCAGCTCCTTCCTAATTTCCTTTCAAGGGAAGCTGTGGTTCCTGGAGGGCTCTGACGTGGCCAGAATAGGGGACAGACCCTCAGTCTAGATGCCTGACTGGCTGCCAACCCTAACCTTTCTCCAGGCTGCCTCACAGGCCAGGCAAGGACTTTTAAGCCGAGGCCAGTGGGTCCGCTCTTCAGAACAGCTATAGCCAGATTTAGTGACTGGTTATAGATATTTGGAGCCATCCTGGGGCAGGCCCAAAAGGGTGCAGTGCATCGGTTTTATGGGCCTGAGTGTCTGCTACACAGATGTCTCGATTTAAGAAGGTGTGGCTTGATTGATTTGCAGGCAAAGTGGGAGATATTTCAGCCACTCAGATTTGAGAGAGAAAAACAGCATACATGAAAGACACTTAGAAGTGCAAAATTCTCCAAACTCCAGCTACTCATCACCTGGGAGGTATGGCTAATCCCTACTCCAGTCTGAAAACCCCCCAACTGCCCACTCCAGGCCCTCTGACTCCCTAGTGACTCCGAGGCCACATGGGATGGAAGACTGGTGTAGTTGTCTTGACCCAGATGACCAGATGCCTCTGCTCCCCACCACAGCCTCCCTTACCTGCGGTTCTGGTACCAGGTCTTGACCTGGGTATCAGTGAGGTTGAGTGCAGCCGCCAGGTCCATGCGATCCTGCACACTCAGGTACTTCTGTCGTTCAAAGCTACGCTCCAGTTGATTGAGTTGGTGGTCGGAGAAAGCCGTCCTGGCTTTACGAGGCTTTTTGGCTCTCACAGGGGGACTCTCTCGGCTACTTGAAATCTCCCGGTCTCCTTCCTCCTTTGTTCCTACACAGAAATCCAGACATAGCCTTGAGGTAGCCTGGTATGGGGAAGGATGGACTGTCCTCCTGGCACACACTTCTACATTCCCAAGCCAGTCACTGGTCTGAGGGGAGCAGGGGGGCTATATTCTGCCATCTTCCTTATACACATACTTGAGCCTTAGCCAGGATGGAGAAAGAGGACCAACTGCCAGCTATTGAATGTGGAGCCTCGTGCAGAGCTCCTAAAAGGCTTCCAAAAGAGTGTTGAATCTTCCCATCTTTGGAAATGGAAAAATACTTTATGATAAAGGGTCCTTTTCCTAATTGTTTCCTTGACTGAGGAAGACCCTGTCCCTTTCTTTTACTGTTTTCGCTCTGACTTCGTATGTTCTGATTTATTAGGTTTTAAAAGATCTTTCAACTTTTCTTTTTTGATGAGGGGGTACCTTTTTCATTTTACTTCTTCTGTTTACTAAAAGTTATAGGCATTTGTTTTCCTTTTTCAGTTGCACTTGGGAAATGTTGGCTCTCTGCAACTGCTTGCATCGGGTCTCTTAAAGCTTCAGAAAGAATGTCTCCCAGACACTGCGTTCAGCTCAAAATCACTGAGCCCATCCAGGTGACAGCCCAGAGATTTCCGGATTCTATTTGTCAACTTTGGTTTTCTACTGAAATGCTGGGAAATCGATACGTCAATCCCTCTCTGTTTGTACCCGTTTTTTGCTTCACTCCTTGATCTTCCCTGCAGGAAGAACAATAATCTCTCTAATTGACCCACTGGGGAGGTTGGTGCACAAAAAAATCGCCAGACCAGACTGTACATCTGTTTTGGGCACTATTATGCTAATGCTACAATAGTAAAATGAAGAGGCAATATCCTACCTTCCAGAGAGCACACATCTTTCCCAGAGATGACAAAGATTAGTAATAATCAACTTATCAGTAAAGGGGAAAAAAGAACTCGCCTTGGATATTAAAACTCTTGCCATGCAAAGACCAGAACACTTATGAAATTTTCTGGTGAGAAAATGGAAAAAGGGAGTTGAAGGACAATTCCATTGCCATCTTCTGATTTTACAAAAATAGACATTCAATTACATAAAATTTTATTCATAAATGCAACCTCCCAATTACTTGTTAAGAGCCAAAACTCTGAGTGAAATACACATATTTAGTTAGGGCTATGGAGTAGGAAGAGTATTTTTAAAAATTGAAACACTAATTATAATCTTTTACCGTGTGGCCTTCCCTATATTAATCACTATGTAATAATTTTTTTTAAGTTGCTCTGTTAATCAACTCGGCATTTTTTCCTTCACTATATCTGATAATTCCTGTGCGGGTGTTTAGAAAATACTATGTGTGGGAGGAACGCAATAATTTGCATTAAAAAATAAACACCACGTTGTGAACACACCCGTAGGCACTACGAAATTTGAAAGAACTTCCCGTCAGATCCCCTCCGCCTGACCCCTTCCTAATAAATTAAAATGAAGTAAAACAAAGGAAGGAGCTGGTGGCGGTGAGCGTTGGGGATGTAGAAATGTTAACAATAAACAGAACTTGGGACGAGTGCCCAAATCGCACGCCCCGGCCTCCCTCTCGCTTGCAGTTTTTGACTGTGGCCGGATCGCCTTGGAAGCTGAGAATCGCCTTCGGATCCCATCAGAGATTCGCGCGAGACGGAAGGGGAGCAGGAGGAGGAGAAGCTAAACGGCCCAGGGAGCCGAGGCGGCGGGACTCACCGTGGCATTTGACGTCGCTCTGGGACTCTTCCCGCTTGTCCAGTTTGGTTTTGCTGTCCTCCTGCTCCAGCTTTGGCCTGAAGCTCTCGTGCGCTGCATTGCTCTCCTGCTTTGGGGTGTGGTGGGGAGAGGAGACGCTGGTGCTGTACGGTGCACACGCCGCCAGAGGTTTGCTGTCGCCCAAGATGTCCTTAATTAAAAAAGAAGAGGTGGAAGTCCTGGGGGCCGAGGCGGCCGAGCCCAGCTGCTGGGCCGCTGGCGGCGGCGGCGGCTGCTGCTGCTGCTGGGGCGAAGGCTGCAAACTTTGCGTAGGGGCCGCGGCTGGCGGAGGCTGCTGGCTGTGGTGCAGGTGGTGGTGATGCTGGGGCCCGTCCGCTATCAGATGCGGTTCCGGGGGCTCCATGGTGACCGAGATGGGAGAGGAAGGCGCCGTTCCTACGGTATCAATCTCCGAACAGGGGGACGGAGTGGCCTGACTCCTAAAATCCGCGGTCCTGGCCTCGCCGAGCGGGCGGAAATCTCCATTCATCATGCCTGGGCTGCCCGAACTGGCACTGGACAAAATCGTGTCTATTCCAAAACTCGACCCACTGGCCCCTTCCATTGTTGTCGTTTCTACATGAGGTCCACACCACTCTGCCGCCGCCTCGACCAAGCAAAGGAAGCTATCGATCGTTCAAACAAAATAACACTAAACAATGTTGTCGCCGCTTAAAAAAAAAAAAAGTGGGGCGGGAGGAAAGGAAGGATAATTGGGAGGTGGCAATCCGTGGACACTTTCGACACTTTTTGTTTTTTTTTTTTTACCCTAATGAAAAAAGGGGGAGTTGGGAGAAAAGAAGATAGAGGGGGAAAGTTACAAAAATTGTTGAGGAAGCACCGAGCGTGCGCTCCAGGAACGATAGCGCACGTGGGACGGCGGTGGCAACGCAGGGGACCCAGACGGAGGCGAGGCAGCAGGAGGTGACCCCGACACCGCCGCCGCTGCCGCCACCGCCAGGGTCTGCCCACAGCCTGGCACCAGGCGGCAGCGGCGGCGACGGACGCGGCAGGTGCAGCGACCGTGAAGCCCGGGCGGCCGCGCGCCCTCGGAGCTGCCCGGCGGCTCCCCGAAGTAGCTGCCGCGCGCGACCCGGCCGCCCCGGAGACGAGTTTCTGAACTTTCTTGGAAAGTTGTGGAGCAGATACTGCCGCGACGTTCGCGGCAACAAGAGGAGAAGGGAAAAAAAGGAGCAGGCGCAGGCGGAGGAGGTAGCGGAGACGCGGCGCCGAGCGACTCCCGCCGCTGCCGGGCGCGTTCGCTTGTAATCCGGCGGCGAGCGGGCGGCGCCGACCCCCTCCCGTGACGTCACGACCACTGCCGCTGCTCCCCGAGCCTCGCCGGGCCCGCGCCCCCGCCGCCGAGGCCGCGCGCCGGGCCCCGCGCCCCCATTGGCCGCGCCCGTGCAAGCGAGCGACGTCGACGTGCCAGGAGCCAATGGGCGCTCGACTCGCGAACCCGTCAGTTATCCCGGCTCTGGCCCCGCTGCTCTTTTCGGAACCCGCACATCCCTTTCCCTGCAACCAAAATACCTAGTCCTACAATGGTCCCCGCGTTCACAATCACGCGAGAGGGCAAAGGGAGATAGGGGAAGGGAGCACAGGGAGACTAGAGAAGGGAATCGGAGTTTTTAGAAAAAGCGAAAGAAAAGGGGGGTGGGGGGAGAAGAGCGAGAAAATAGTATTGATTTGCCGTTAAGAAGTCCGAAGAGGGAGGGGAAAGAGGAGAGGAAGAGAAAAGGAATCTTGCGGCTTACCTTTAAACTCCAGCGCTGCCGCCACGCATCTCTTCAAACAAGCGCTTGAATAGTCCAAAGACACTGAGAGCAGAGGAAGGGACTCCCTGAAGGAACCCAGGGGGAAGTGTGTAACTCCAGCAGCCTGAGCTCTGGGTGGGCGGGCGGACTCCGAGCTCTGATTTCTCCCCCAAAGAGCCCGGGCGTCCCGGATGTGGCCCAGCTGGGCAGCCGGTCCCTGAGGGGGAAATGGAGAGGGATCCGCGTCCACCAGGCACTCTAGGTAGGGGTGGAAGACAAGTAGCCTGCTGCTCAAAACCGGGGTGCCAGCCTGGTCTCCAGTCAGGGCCCGTGCTGGAAGAAATACGTGGCCAGACACTTTCTCCCGAGCGGGGACAATAATGCCTCGAGGAGTTCTCTAGCGCCGAGGGCAGCCAAGGTTCACTGTGCTATCAGGCCGGCCTGGGATTCGGGAACCGAGTGGTGGGGCCGCAGCATGTATGCCCTCCTCGCCACCAGGCAGATCTCAGTCTCAATTTCTCTCTCTCTCTGTCTCTGTCTCCTTCTCTCTCCACAACCCCCCCCACCCCCCCACCCTTCCTCGCCCTCTCCGGCCGCCCTTTTGGAAAGCAAACAGTCACTGTGGATCCACTTGGGACCTGGAGCGTGTCTTGACTGTGACGCCTCGTCGGAGGGTATCAACTTGCATTATTTTCTCTAGGACGTCTCCAACCTGTCTCTTGTTGAATGTCAGAGTAATGGGAAGTGCCACTGACAAGACGGCGTATTACTCCTGATTAAGTGCCGTGTCAACCTAATTAGCAGAGTAATTATAAGGTGCTAATGAATGATTCAAAGTTCTCTGAGTTACATTTTACTCCAAATTACCATTTTAAGAACCCTATGAATCTGAGTGGCTGGCATAGCTTCCGTAACTAGGTGCAGAATGATGGTAGAAAATGGCCTTTTAAGTCTTCCAGGGCTGGGCTGAAATCTGGGTTTAGTTGTGGTTCTGAAGGTCTCTTACCAGGGGCCGGCTTTTTTCTGTTGAGGACTTGCGGGTGGGGTTGGTGTCTGGGAGGCAGATGACCTCCTGGGACAAGATCCTGCCTTTCTGTTGGAACTACATTGTGTGAGTCCTCGGTCCGGAAGGGGGTAGGTGGGAGACTAATCCTGCGTTTTCCTAGGGAATTCGATGTGTTTGACCCAGAAAAAAAAAAAAAAAGCCCGCGCTATTTCCAGGTTGTGTTGAGCTGTTTCTTAACCATCTTCGTGCTATTTTCTTACGGGTATGTCTCTGAGAAGAACAGCGGAAAGACGGAAGACCGAGGGGAGGAGATGTACAATCTAGGCGGCTCTCAGAAGACGAGGGGGAGTTTGGCGGAGAAACCAGGGTTCGTGAGCCGAGGCGGGGACGCGGGGCGAGCAGCAGATAGAGGCCGACCGCGGCCTGAGCGGGTGAGGGGAGTCCCTCGGGAGTGCGTGGTGGGCCGGCTGGATGGAGTCCCTACACTCTGGGCCGGGAAGCCGAGAACTGGCTGAATGACGCCCGGAGCATGGTTGGACCAGCCGCCTTTGGAGCGGGAACTGCTTGCTCACTGGCCAAGCAGACCCTCCTGGGAGCCTGCCGGCCGGGCCTCAGCCTCACTCGGGGGAAACTCGGAACCACGGGCCTGGGATTTAAGAAGACATCTCTCTTATCCAAGGCGGCAGTGTCCCGCCCACAAAGCCGGGCCCCCTGAGCCCCTGGCACAATTGGCTTCTGTAGGAAGGGCGCTGGGGCCGCCTGAGGCTGCAGGCGGACGCAACTTATCCTTCTCCCTCAAATATCAGTTCCGGTTCTTCTCATTCTGACATCACCCACCAACTTTCCAAAGGACGTGTGTTTCCTCCCAGACCTGGGGCTCCCAGCCGCACCTCCCTGTCGGCTTTTTCTGGGTGGGAAGTGGGGAGGGGTGAAAACAAATTTAAGATCCTGGACTGAAGGCATTGCACAAATCAGTTATTCTCTACCTTGATAAATAATTCATTTAAACCTGTTTTTGTTTTGTTCCGACGCCTAAAATGACTCAAGAGCTCATAAGGCTGATCGCACAGCTTGTGTTGGGTGGTTTGACAGGATTTTTTGCTTGGAATAATTCACAACATTAGCAGGGGAGACAGAAATATGACCCGAAGAAAAAATAAAATCTAAAAAGAAAGGAAGAGAGAAGATGGAAGTGTTGGGGGGAAGGGAGTGTTCACTTTTATAAAAACTCTCAAGGGAAGCAAACAGAAGCTCAGTAGGCCGCACCTTGTGAAAGTCTTGGATGAGCTTTTCTTAAAAGGTTAAGATCATAGATTTCTTTGGCTGGGATGTTAGGAGATCAGCTCTGGAGAAGGACAGCTGTGAGGGAGAAAATAGGATCTTGGTTTTTATCAAGATCCGACTTGGGGTCCCTACCAGGGAGGAAAATGTAGTACTGGCCTGAATATCCAAAAAGGAACTCGAAGACTAGATGGTAAACTTAAAGAAAAAATTCTTCAGACCTGGGGTTTTGTTTTTTAACTTTGCTCTTTTTTCTTTAAACACATCCCTCTTTTGCCTTTTTTCCCGAGAGTATGTATGTTTATACCCAAAGAAGTCGTGCACTTTTTAGCAGAGCAAGAATAATTTTTTCATTTGAAAATCAAATTTCAGACCCAGAACAGGGTGCAAGGAAGTCACATTTCCAATCCCCAAGAATAGAAAAGGAGTTGCATTAACTGGATTAATCTCTGAGTTTCCCGTTGAAGAAATATACAAACATACAAAGAAATATAGTCCCTAAACGGACACAGGTTTGAAAACGACCTTCCACTTTCAGGTCTTCATTTTCTTAGAGGAAGAAAGAGAATTCTTTAATTTTTGAAAGATTTTTTGAAATTCCTTCAGAGAAAGCTTTTTTTTTTTTTTTTTTTTTTGGCCAACTATGAATAATAAAGAACTTTTTCTTACTGGCTCTGAAGAACACATCAGTCTTCAGCACCACTAAAGATGCTTTCTCCCCACCACAGAGAATGATTCAAACATTCGAATATTTTAACAAGTTCTCAGTACATTCTCAGTGGCCCTCTTTTATAATCAAAATTTGGTATTTGGGATTGTGTTAAACTGCAGCATAAGGTTAAAAAAAAAAACAACTGAACTTTGAAGAAACGCACCTATAGATTACAATGAAGTTAGAACTGATGTTTCTTCCTATCGCATTTAATTTGAATGTTTCTAAGGATCCACTTGATGACAATGCCAGCTGACAGGAATGGAGTGCAAAGGCGCTTCCCTCCACTGGGCGGCGCCAAGAGCCCCAAACCGAAAGAGCCTGCTATTGTTTCTTTTTTTATAAAAGATGCAAGATACACAAATAAGCTCTCCTCCTCCTAAGGTTGACTCCCTGACGATAGTGTGACCTCTCGCCCCGTTTACAAAGCTACAGAAACGTTGAAAGCATCCTTGCTTGCTTGTTTTTTCAGCCTATCAATATATTTCCAACTGCTTAATTATTTGAAGCTTGTTTGCTTAGGAAAATAATATTCTAAAACACTGATGAAAACACTGAAATTAAGTCCCTTAAACTGAAACCAAGAGGGTGGAGATTGGGAGGAGAGAGAGACAAAAAGTAAAGTGAGAGCAAAGAACAAGGTAACTGAAAACTGTTTAACAGAACAGGTTTAAATGATAGTCTATGTCATTGCTAATTGTTCGAAGGGAATAAAAGTTTTAAGAGGTGGTTCACACACCGTAATAAAATTTGTGAGAACTATAAGCTTCACCACAAAGATTAGCAGTTCAGAAGAGACTGAGTGAAGTTGGCTTTCTTTGGGGCTTAGATCTGTGTTGTGCCCAGCAAACAGCAGGAAGGCAAGTAGACATGTAAAGGATAGGAAGCTGGAAGAGGGAGTTTCAGTCTCATTTTGCTACTTTCCAATGTACTTGAACAAGGCACTTAACCTTTCTGGTCACCAACTTCCTTCTCTATTAAAGAAGAGTATCATCCTTGCATAGAATAGGGTATTTGTGATGACCTAGTAAGACTTTCTATGTATAAGCTCTTTACAAAATGTGAAGCAAGAGTTCGACAAGTGAACAAGGCAGTGGTGGCAATTATTTGGTAGAGGTTCTATAGGTAACATACAGTAGCTGTATTTTTTCACATTTCCTTGCTCACTCATTTTGTTCATTCACTTAGCCCATAAACATTGCACAATATGCTTACTGTGCCAGGTGCTTGAGAATGAGAGAGTTAACAGGAGCATGAACATGCAAGAGGGCAACATGAATCTGCTGCAGTGAGGATACAAAAGTAAAGACTGGGGAGTCCTACCCTGGGAGGAGATAGGGGAACAGAAAGGCTTCCTAAAGGAAAAAAAGTGGGTGTTCAGTCATGAAAGAAAAGGGATGTATCCCAAGTAGAGGGATATGATATAGTGAGGGATTTTTATCGTAGCTAAGAGTAATAACAGTGCAAAAATATCCAAAGATTGTCAAACCTTTAATCTCCTAACTGGAGTGCTGGGCTACAAATGTGTGGGTGCATATTGGCTCTAGGCATCTCTCCTGTGTGCTTCAGGAAGGTACAAAATACTCTTGGAGCATCTTGAAGGAAACAGGAAATAACTACATGTGTTCACAGACCTCAGCAGCAGAATTTTACAGCAAGTTACACAGTCTTTGATTTTTGCTCCCAAGAAATGGTCCAGCCCCCTCCTACCAAGACTGTAAGGGAATAGGGGAAGCCCATATCTATTCCTTTCTACTTTTTAGAGTTTCAAATTTTGGAAGTAGAATGAAGTCTCCCTCCAAGTCAGGTATGGAGACAGAAAAAAAAAAAAAAAAAAGTGGAAGCAGTTGAAGGAGCGGAGAGAGAAGGTGGGGAGAGATTTTATTTCACCTCTCCTAAACTGAATCATTTCCATTCAAGACGGGTTCCTAGAGAAATGAAAGGGCCCCCGTGTGACAACGTCAGTACTGCTATAAATAGAACTCTTAAGGCTCTAAGGTTTATGAACGAAGTTGATTCTTCCACTAACTCGTGAGGTTCAGAGGGAATGGAGGCGCCCAGGCAGAGGAGAGACGAAAGCCTCAAAGCGCTGGGTGAAGATGCCAATCAGGGAAGGGGAAATTCATTTGCGATGTTAATTAACAAGCGGCTAATTAAAACGGCACTTTGAGCGCTAATCAATCGCCTTATTAAGTTAGAGCCATCACTGGAACAAATTGAAAGCTCCCCGCCCCTGCTCCTGCCTCCTGTGCGGGCGGGGTTGAGTTCTCTGATTCCGTGCGAGGGAAGGGCGGGGGCGGTCTGCATCCACCCTGACAGCCTCTCCGGGGTCTGCAACATCCTCCAACTCCTTGGTTCACCCAGGTCGAACCGCTTGCCCCTGTCCCAGGATCTTCTGAACTGGACACGTGTCTAGGAGGCGATCTCTAGTCCGGACGAACCCGGCAGAGGAGAAGCTGCCGCGGAGAATCACTGAATCAGCAGCAGCTAGCGCGGACATAGTTTCTGGGAAGAGGGACCCCAAAATGTGCGGGGAATTGAACTGTGGGCCCGCAAGCAGTGGGGAGGAAGCAATTCAGCCCGAGAGGGGGCGCTCTCAGGCCAGGACCACACATTCCCCACTTTGCAGAACAGACTGATAGCCTCAATTTGAAAATTCTGCTTAGGCCCTTGCCTTTGTCCAGCCCAGCAGCCAAGAGCTGGCCTGTCTTCAGGTATTGAGCACTGGACTGCCAGCCTCTTCGTCTCGGCCTTCTGGGGCTCCACTAGAATGGGGTGAGAGGAGGGAAGTGGGAGTGGGTATGCTGATCGTCTGGGACGCTGGTACACCACTAGTCACTCCATGCCTTCCACCCAACCCGTTCACGCTTCCCCCATGCCCCTGACCCTCCCAACTCGCTAGGAGAATTTAAGATTTCCAATATTTTAAGGAGGCTTCCGCATTTTCTAACTGTCAAATGCCCGATTTGCACCAAATTTCCAAGGGAAAAGTATTTGGCAATAAGAGGGGGGCTGTAAATTTAAATGCTAATTAGGTAGGTCCTCTTCCCAAACTCCACCTGTCTGGCGGCCCTTGTTAAGGAGAAACACACCCGGGGCGCACACCGCAGCATTCCTGGGGTATACAGCAAAAGTGCAGGAAAGAGACCCCAACGGACTCCGGTACGGTTCGCTTTTCACGGCCTGCTACAGAGAAAAAGGGGACGCCGTTAAAAGGTCTTTTGAGTGGTGGGTGATACATGGCGTAGCCCAGGTGTGGTTTGTGTGTCCGCAAAGACACAGGTATGTCCTTGAGCCGGCCTGTCGGCCTGTCTGCGACGTGCGTCGGACCGCGGCTGCTCATGGGTCTGAGTCGTGCTTCGGCTGTCCCGGGAGAACCGAGCGAACGGCTCCCACGTGCAAAGTTCAAAAGCATTAATATTTTCATCATATTATCATTATTCAATATAATAATATTTGTTCTGTTAGCGGCACTAATTAGGCCACATTAAAACCGTAGTGTCTCCCTAATGGTGCGTAATGTGCCCACACTCACATTTTTCTCTCTCAGGATGGGCGGCTCTTGGCTGGCAGGGGAGAAGAGACAGGCAAGCAGTGGGATGGATTAAGGTTTGACACTCTCCAACACACACAGACACACACACAGACACACACACAGCCAGGTATCTTCCGGGTGGGGTCTGCCTTCTGCGCCGGGTCGATAGTACCCTCCGCTGTGCACTCGGCCCTGCGCCAA